>NC_056726.1:513838690-513896190 GCF_019279795.1 Protopterus annectens | reverse complement strand
AAAATACTACCTATATATACTAAAAAATATTCTCATTAGTGATTTTACTAAATATGTACCCAATTCAGGTCAGATAACTTATTTAGGTATAATACTATCTAAAGATATTAAATCTATTATATATAATAATTATAATACCTGTTTTCTTAATATACAAAATCTTTTAATACCTGGAATAATATGTTTTTACTATGGAGGAGAGACTTACAATT
Organism: Protopterus annectens; assembly: GCF_019279795.1. Classification (NCBI taxonomy): domain Eukaryota; kingdom Metazoa; phylum Chordata; order Ceratodontiformes; family Protopteridae; genus Protopterus; species Protopterus annectens. Next base: position 513,895,978 of record NC_056726.1, on the reverse strand, counting down.
ATTAAAATGATAATATTCCCCAAGATTTTATACTTAATACAATCAATAATACTTCCACCTACAAAAATAATTATCAAGAAACTGAATACACTAATGTTAAATTTCCTATGGGCACCTAATAGACCTAGGATTGCATTAAAGAAACATACTAATAGCTGGTCTCAAGGGGTATTTCTTTTCCAGACTTTAATTTATAGACTATCTCTTCTATTGTAAAAGTTATTACTTTATTAATAGATCAGTCATATGTCACAAAATGGAAAGATTATTGGGAGCTAATTAGTATGCACTTCATGAAAATCTCCTTAACACATAAAAATATGATTGTAAATAACTCCATGTTATGGTTACTAAAGGAATTTTGTACTTCACCTATTACACCTAAACATATGGTTTGTTACCCATTAAATATTATTATTAGCTATCGTAACTTTATATTCATGCACCCTAAGTATAGGGAATGGAATTGTATTGTATTCCCTATAATGTATACTCAGGGTATGCTTTTGTCATCTACTTCTGAAGGAACTCATTTAGCTATAGATAATGATCTAAAGCACTGGTATCAGTTGATATCTGATAATAAAGTTAAAAATCTAGATTTCTTAAAACAAGAATTTGATCTAAGAGAAACTTGCTGGTTAGAGGTTCAGACCTTTAGACAACATCTCATTAATAAAATAGATCTAATGTCTATAACAGTTAAAGAATCTATTCCAACACTGATTGATTACTTGATATTAAATTTACAACATAAAGTTTCTGATAAAGGTAAACTTTCATACATACATAAAATTATCAGACAAGAAACTTTTACAGTGTAGATTCATACTGGAATTATTTCACTTCTATTAATGGGGACCCACCAAATCAACAAGATAAACAATATATATTGGAATCTGCTTATAGAACTACGTCTTCCATTGTCTGGAGACTTTATACATGGAAATTTTTACATAGATCTTTTATACACCTTTGATGATGAATAAAATAAATAATAAAGATAATTTATGTAAGAGATGTAATGTAGAAATTAATGCTGACTGGGCTCATATGTTTTATGACTGTATAAAATTGAAAGAATACTGGAAGTCAATTAATGAATTTTTGCAGGCTCTTTTTACAGATAATTTCATTATTTCTAAATCTCTTATATTATTCAACACACCTGTACCTCAAAGTGTTAAAAAGGTTAAACTTCCCTTGTTATGGTCTATTCTAGCAGTGGCTAGGAAAATAATAACTAGAAAGTGGATTTCAGATACACCTCCTTCGTTCAATGAATTTAAAAATGTTATGAATATAGTGTGCCATATGGAAATAAACACAATTAGGACAAGAACAAATAGAAAAACATCTTATTATATCGTATGGGATAATTTACAAAATTTGTTAAAAAAATTTTAATTTCAATAGCATGGTATTTTAGTTTAATTAATTGATCTGATTGTAGTGGATGTCTTTGTAAATACTTTAGTTGTTTTGTTGAATATTATAATAATACCTATTTTAATTACTTGTATAGAATTGTTATGATATTTCTCTTATATGTTAAAACAATAAACCTGTTTTGAAAAAAGAAATGTTGATTGCAATCTAGGAGCAAACTAGGAGCCATAATCGAAACTCCTAATGATGTAGACCTCCTACAAAAGGGCCTCACTAAGACAGATGCCTGGTGTCAAAGCCATGGCCTCAAGCTCAATGCCAAAAAGTGCATTGTCATCCCCTTTGGTAAAAACTCTGTATCCATGAACTACAACATAGGTGGTAGTATACTTAACACCAAAAGTGTGATAAGAGACCTTGAGACACAGGTGGACAGTAGTCTCTCCTTTGATAATCACATCGCCACAGTAGTCAGATCTTCTATGTGGCACACCTCATCACAAAAGGTTTCTCATCCAGAAAAAAAGAGGTCATTGTTCCCCTCTACTCATCACTCATTAGACCCATTATAGAGTACAATGCCCCTTTTGGTATGTACCTCACAAGACATCTACAACAACTGGAAAGGCCACAGAAATACCTCACAAAGAGGATTACTGGCCTCAAACAGATGCCCTACACAGACCGTGTCAAAAAACTCCAGCTTTACTTCATCGCATATCACCTACTCAGAGGTGATCTCTGTCTAACATACAACGCTATGTCAAACCCAGAGCTGTTGGACATGCTCCACTTAAAGAAATCCCAATCCCTCCGAGCTACACACTCTAGGGACCTAAACCTTGTCACCAAAATAAACAGAACATGCCGGAGGGATAGATTCTTGTCCCAGAGACTTCCCATACTCTGGAATAAACTACCTATCTATATCAAACAAAGCTCCTCATTAGCACTCTTCAAGAAAAATCTTGATGATTGGATGGGAAATAGGAAATTCACCCCAGGGATCACCTCTGTGGCTCTGCTCGACAGTGACATTGGAAAATAATTTTCCTGGGTGGCAAAAGCCAGGGTACCTTTTTGGCTGAGCTTGTATAGGCCCCATGGCTGATAGCCTAGTACCTACCTACCTACCTACCTAAGTAGTTAACTGCATCACCTAGTAAGAAATTATTTAGCATTTAACAGTTAATCTTCTTTAGAGTATCTATACAGATCAGAGGATTCATAGGTTCATAGGTGTGTACTAGGTTAATGGCTCTGGAGGCTTTACAAGCCTAGCCCATAGGACTACCCTGGCATTGTGCCATCCATCCGACCTTAGTTCCAAGTGCCCCTGTAAAGTAGAGCCACTGGAGTGATCCCCATGGTGAATTTTTTATTTCCCATCCACTCATCAAGATTTTTCTTGAAGAGGGCCAGTGAGGTGCTCTGTTTGATATGTATGGGAAGTCTATTCCATAGCATGGGCAGTCTGTCGGTTATGAACCTGCCCCTTCAGCATGTTCTGTTGATTGTGGTAATGAGGTTGAGGTCTCTGGAGCGTGTGGTGCAGAGGGATTGGGATTTCTTTAGATGTTGAATTTTGTAAGGTTCCTTACTTGTAATACTGATGTGGTTTTTGAAAGGAGGAGGCATTTTACTGAACAAAGGCAAGGAGGTGGTCACTGAGGGTGTTAGGGAGAGTGCTGGCAGAAGAAATTTTATTGGGGTTAGAGACCAGAATCCAATCTAAAATGGAACCACAGTTGTTGTTTCTATTAGGTCTAGTTGGAAGTGATAACTTGAGTAAAATTAAATAGACTGATGTTTGAAGATGGAATGTTAGCGTAGAGGTCTAGCCAGTTGATACTTAGTTGCCCAGGACAATGGCTTCATTTTTAATATTGCTGGAAATCCAAGCAAGGATTTCCTCTAGTAAAGATATGTTACTACCAAGGGGTATATAGAGAACTATTATGCATAATGTTTTGAGTCATTCAGTTTTTAGGAAAACTATTAAGGAAAATGCTGAATAGGAGGGGTCTAAGTATGGAGCATTGGGGAACCCCTACAGAGGTGTTAAGATATGGAGAGGGGTAATTTTGCCATTTAACAGTCTGTTGTCTATCTTCTAAGTAGCTTGAGAACCGGTTAATATAGGAAGGGGAAAGACCAATCTTAGAGAGTTGGGTTAGAAGTAAGGGGTAGGAGACAGTGTCAAATGCTTTTGAGAGGTCTAGGAATAGGGAGGTGCAATTTTACTAGTGTCTCAGGCTCTGTTGATTGTGTCCATAAAAGATATGAGGGCAATTGTAGTGCTGTGACCTGGCCTGAATCTGTGTTGTGTGGGAAATTTGGTTGTGAATCAGATAGTTTAGGATTTGAGTATGTACACATTTTTCAAAGATTTTTGAGATAGGTGAGAGAACGAATATTGGTCTGAAGCTTGAAATGTCAGTATTATTGCCTCTTTTATGAAGAGGAAGAATGAATGCTTTTTTTCCAGATTTTAGGGACATAAGATTATTGAATGAATCTATTTAGGAGTATGGCAATAGGGTGGGTAGTAGCTTTGGCTGCTAGTTTTAGGAATTGTGTAGGTAGGTTGTCAGGAGTGCTAGAGCAAGGTTTGAGCTTGAGAATGAACCTTTTTATTGTGGCTGTTGGAATGGGTTTAAAAGTGAACATGGGAGTAGAATGGGTGGAGGTATTGTTAGGGGAGTGGGAGGGTGAAGTGGAGAGAGAGCAGTAGGATAATTTTGAAAGAGTTGCAGGATTTGGGCTGCTATGGGCTTGGGGGAAAGTAGCAGTAATATGTGCTATAGTGTCGATAAAAAATGTGCATTGAAGAGAGTGGCAATTTCTTCAGGTATTTTGTCAGGATGTGTACATGGATTGTTTTTTGTGTCTCGATTTAGTAGTGATGTAACAGAGTTCCAGAAGTTTTTTTGGGTTTAACTTGTAATCATTCTGAAGTTTTAGGTAGTGAATTTTTTTTTGTCTTTGATAACTAGTTTATTTTTTTTACCTGCTATTGTAGTTGTTTAGATTTCAGCAGGTCTGGTGGGTTTTATTTGCTAGCCATTTTTTCCAGATTTTGTCTCAGGCTTTCATAAATTCTTTAGTGGTCTTGGTCAGCCATGGAGCATGGTTAGCTTTGATCCACTTAAGACGAAGAAAAGAAAATCTTTTTAGTGTATATAGAATGATTTGAAGTAGTTAACTGCATCACCTAGTGGGAGAGTTTTTAGCATGTAACAGTTAATCTTCTTTAGAGTATCTATAAAGATAAGAGGGTTCATAGGTTCATAGGTGTGTACTAGGCTAATTGCTCTGGAGCCTTTACAAGCCTAGCCCATGGGATTACCCTGGCATTGTGCCATGCGAATTTAGTTCCCAGTGCATCTGTTGAGTAGAGCCACTGGAGTGATCCCTGGGGTGAATTTTCTATTTCCCATCCACTCCTCAAGATTTCTCTTGAAGAGGTCCAGTGAGATGCTCTGTTTGACATTGGGGCATTTCAGTGAACAAAGGCAAGGAGGTGGTCACTGAGGGTGTTAGGGGAGTGCCAGCAGAAGAAATTTTATTGGGGTCAGAGACCAGAATCCAATCTAAAATGGAACCAAAGTTGTTGTTTCTATTAGGTCTAGTTAGAGAAGTGATAACTTGAGTAAAATTAAATAGATGGATGTTTGAAGATGGAATGTTAGCGTAGAGGTCTAGCCAGTTGATACTTTCGTTGCCCAGGATAATGGTTTCATTTTTAATATTGCTGGAAATTCAAGCAAGGATTTCCTCTAGTAAAGATATGTTACTACCAAGGAGTATATAGAGAAGTATTATACATCATTTTTTGAGTCATTAATTTTTTAGGAAGGAAATAAAAATTTCAGCATTGGCGCATTGTGGAGTAGAATTTGTAGGTGCTTGGAAAATGTAGTGCAACACCTCTTCCATTTTTGTGGGGTCTATCTGTTCTTAAGGTTGTGATGCCTGGAGGGAGAAATTTGAATTCATTGATGTAAGGTTTTAGCCAGGTTTCTATAACAGCAATGATGTCTGGTTGATTATCGATAATCCAAGTGTGGAAGTCAGGGATTTCATTACAAATGCTTTGCAGGTTTAGAGTGACCATATATAATGATTTTTGGGAATTGCTCATGTGAGGTTGTGTAGGGGTAATAATTGATGCAGGCCCAGGATTGGGGTAGATATCCCCATATAAAGGTAAGGTAGTTAATCTAAAGGAGTAATGCAGTAGTTGTTGGTGTTTGCTGGGTTTGGTAAAGAATGTTTGGAGGTTGGTGGTGGAAGTGTGAGGCTCTAAGAAATGGCTACTTTTTTCTGTGGGAATATTTTTATTTTGTATAAGAATATGGGTTTTATTTGGTAGAGGCTATGAGATATATCTGAGTAACTATCAGAAAGGTTAGATAAGGGAGATTGTGGTTGTAGTGTGTTTCGCGGGCATGGAAATATGGTTAAGAGCAGTGAGGTGTAGTAGGCAAAGGAAGAGTGTGAAGAAAGGTGAGAATGGTAGTATAAGAGAGCTGACTGGAGTCATGGTGTGAAAGTTTTAGAAGGAGGAGATATGTAGAGGGGTAACTGGTAGAAGTGGAGATAAGCTGTAGATAGATATACTAGTAAGTTGGGGGGGAGAGAAAGGGTAGACAGGAGGATAGGCTAAGGTTAGATAGAGCATGGAGAGATTAATGAGGTGAGATAGGAATGATAGGGTGGAGGTGTGGAAGTTATAGCAAATAATTTGTTTAGATAAATAAACATATGTAAAGATAAGTACTAAGGGTGTAGTGCTACTAGCAATACTGAAATACACCCTTCTAGAGATGTTATCTTACCAAGGCACACGGATCTCATGTTTCTGATGACAGGGGTAAGAAGTGGTTAGAATAAGGATATGTTGACATTTTAAATGTAGAGTTGAGTGAAAGGTGCTTCTGATTGAAAGGCCTTACTGCCATGCACCTTGAAATGGAGGGAAGCAGTTGCAAAAAATATAGGCTGAAAAGCTGAAGTTAACACATTGTAAACTTAATATCTTTGTTTTATTTTTCTTGAGTTAGGAATGTCTTTTAGTGTCATCACCAACCAGATAAATGCTTTCTGGAACTATTCCCTACACACTTATCTTATCTATGACAACAGTATTTTGCTGTTCATCATCTTATTATGCTGGTATCATCTATGACAGGCAGGTATCACTTACATGTTTCTTCCTTGTTCATTAAGTGATACTTCAAAACTAAGATGTCTAACAAGTGTTCATAGATCTTTTGGTTGGTGAGCACTTTTAGCTAGTCTTTTCTGTATCTTATATCCCATATTAACAGTATGCTGTGGCGACCGGGAAAAGCGAAAGAGAAGAAGGAGAAGATATCCCATATTAACAGTATACAGTATAGGCCCAGTTGGTGGAACCGTTTGGTCTAGCTGGCATTAGTCAGTTCTGTGGTCTCTAAACCTAACTGGCTTATGGTGGAATGTGTAGATGCCTTTCATTCATATGTTGAAATTATGTGCTACATTTTCTTCTACAAATACCTCTACATCCATGCCCGTAAGGACTATCAGGATTTTAGGTCCATACCAGACCTCTGTTCCTTAACTAAATATTGGAAAAAAATGCTCTATAAACAAATTTTTGACCTTATGAGCAGGTATAGTAGTGTTAGTGGCAAAACGAGTAGCATGCTTGCCTTTTGTGCAGAAGGCTGTAAGTTCTATTCCCACACCAGGTGGATGGGTTGCTGACATGGCAGGGCAGCATAAGAAGGGGTCTGTTCTATGTAGTGTGCTATCCTTCAGATGAGATATTAAAATGAGGTGCCATCTGTTTGATTTGATGGTAGCTCATGTGGAAGTAAAAGATCCTACTACATCTATCAAAAAGAGTAGGGGAAGTTCTCTGATGTCCTGTTCAAATTTCCCTTAGTAATATAAATACTATCTTTGGTCACCCTTGGAAAGAGTTCACTATCCTATTGTAACTAACCTGGTCAAAAAAGGAAAATAATAAAATAAAATATAGCCCTCTATGTTATCAGCAGCATGACTTCTGTAATGCATTAAGTGCCATGACTGGATTGTATACTGCTAGAGACATCCACCGTAACATGAATGACACATAGGTGGCAGTACACTAAACACCGAAAGTGTGTTAAGAGACTTAGGGACACAGGTGGACAGTGGTCTCACCTTCAATAGCCACAACAGTCAGGAAATCCTTCTATGTGGCACACCTCATCACTAAGGGTTTTTCATCCAGAAAAAAGGAGGTCATTGTCCCACTGTACGCATCCCTCATTAGACCCATTATAGAATACAACGCTCCATTTGGTATGTACCTCTCAAGACATCTGCAACAACTGGAAAGGCCGCATAAATACCTCACTAAAAGAATCACAGGCCTAAAGCAGATGCCCTATGCGCCTTAAAAAACTCCAGCTATAGTCTGTCACATATTGTCTACTCTGAGGCGATCTCTGCTTAACATACAAGGCCATGTCAAACCCAGAGCTGTTGGACATGCTACACTTAAAGAAATCCCAATCCCTCAGAGTCACACGCTCCAGGGAGCTACATCTTGTCATCACAATAAACAAAACATGCTGGAGGGATAGGTTCCTGACCCAGAAACTCCCCAGACACTGGAATAGACTGCCCATACATGTCAAGCAGAGCGCTTCTTTGGCCCTCTTCAAAAGGAACTTTGATGATTGGATGGGAAAAAGGAAATTCACCCCGGTGATCACATCAGTTGCCCTGCTAGATGGGTCCAGGGAAGTAAATAGTATGGGAAGAAATAGCCAGGGAATTGTTATGGCTAGGCTTGTATAGGCTCTAGGGCCGATAGCTTAGTACCAACTATGAACCTATGAACCTATGAACATTTCTCATGGTTGGGCTCTTTAATGACATGACAAGAGCTCTTGACATTGTGATTCACCCACTGGTACTTAAACTAAGATACTAAGTGGTTTAAAAGTCACTTTGAAGACAGAACATTCCAAGTCTTATCCTACAATACCCTCTCTGAAGTAGGCACCCTCAATGTTGGTGTACCACAAGGGTGAGTACTTGATCCACTTCTCTTTTTACTCTTTATAAATGATTTAACCCATGATCTTTCCTCCATTGACATAGTTAGGAATGCAGATGCTAAATGACTGAGAAAGGTTTCAGTTGGTTTCCAGCTGACAGTACAGCCACTTTGCTACTTAGCTCCATCTTATTTAAAATTATTATACTATGACAGTGCCTGCCCATAAAGAAAAAGAATGCTGCTCATTAAGAATCACATATATTCTATTTGAGACAGCCAAGATTAAATAATCACTTTAGCTAGGACCAGGGTTAAACCTACTACAGGTGAAAAGTGGGTATGTATCACTTCACCTAAAACTCATTTCACCTAAACTCATTTCACCAAGACCAAATCACCTAAAGTTCATTTCACCAAAAACTCATTTCACTGACAAGTAGTACTCTAAAGCAAGTCAATATGTCCTTTTCCCTACTGTAGCGCAATCCTGGTGTTAGTATATATATTAAGGGGGGTGTGGGGGCGCAACCCCCCCACATTGGAAGGTGTGGGGTGCATAGCCCCCCACCTAGTTGGCTTTTACCAAATAATGTAAAACAAAACCAGACACCATAAAACCATTCTGGGGGGCTGCACCCCTCACACTCCCCCAATTATATATACTAACACTAGGATCGCACTACAGTGTGGAAAAGGACATATACTTTTGACTTGCCTTATTGTACTACTTGTCAGTGAAATGAGTTTTAGGTGAAATGAATTTTAGGGGATTTGGTCTTGGTGAAATGAGTTTAGGTGAAATGAGTTTTAGGTGAACTGATACGTACCCGTGAAAAGTACACAGCTATCACTGTGACCTTCTAAAGGTTTCAGTTGGTTTCCAATACATAGTACAGCCGCTTTGTTACTTAGCTTCATCTTATTTAAAATTATTATATTAAGTCAGTGTTTGGGCATCAACTAGCAGCCAAAGAAAACAACAGACACTTAGTGGCTTTAAAACTAAGCTAAAAGAATATCTACTTAGTGAAGTGACTTGTTTGTGATTCTGTGATGATAGATAATTGACTATAGTAATGGAAGCCCTACCATATTCCACTTTGTTATTAACTAGTATGTGCAAACATACTATACAGTATGTAGGAATTTATGTCATTATTTAGTTTTATTGAACATGGTCTGCTTACCCCTTAAATAGAAGGTTTGGCTCCTAGCTTCACCCTCAGTTCACAGGTAATTAACCTTAACTGACCTGTTCTCATTTTTGTGTGCCTCACAAGGGGCACAGCTGTGATCTCTTTCGTAGATTAAATATGCAATTAAAAGTAGAATACAAGTATAACACAGTGTAAAGAGAATAAATTGCAATATACAAAGAAGAAGAAGGCATGCAGAATGCTTGCCAATTTGAGAATTATTGCTTCTGTACATCAACTGCCACAGTTATATGCAAGTTAAGTGGCTAAATATTATATCTGTACACAATTTTCAGGACTGTGGGACTTGAATGATTTAGAACCAAAAGGTGTAAGCAGGACAACAGCTCCACTGACTGGACAGCAAATGACTAATAAAAGTAAAAATATGAATTGTATTGCAGAAATAGTTATCACAGAACTGAGCACTTCTTTCATCTTGATTGTTAAACAACCATTAGCATCATACCTCTCGACTGCTTAGCAAAAAAAAAAAAAATCTGGTCAAAGCCAAAAATAATGGGGGACAAAGGCCCAAAAAGTAGGGACAATTTTTAAATATTGCTCTTTTAAACTTAGAAGGTGGTTAGAATAAAAGATTTGGTGCTACCAAACATGTTCTGAAGGATGCAAAGCCTGAAACTCAAATGTTTATCATTATTTAATGAATTCTACCTCACTGATTTGCCAGAAAACTACAGTTTTTATGAGGAAGAGGCAAAAAAAAATATGAGCCAAAAATCTGGACAGTTGAGAGGTATGTAGCATAAAAATTTGAGAAACAGCAAATTCACATTAAATGCCCTATCCAGTGATGCAAAAATTGAATCACATGACTTAAATAAAATCACATGACACAAATCAATTTTGCATAAAATTCTTCAACTGTGGTTGTGTTTCATTAAATGTTTTGCTAGAAGTGAGTTTCATCTGCCAAAATAATTCCCTATAAAGCAAGCATGTTTCCCAGTCACCATCTGCAAATTTAACTTGCACATTTTCTAAAGTAAAAACATTAATGGATTAAAATTAATGGTTTGGTTAAACACATTTTGCATTGCATGATCTAAAACTAACTTTACCACATAGATGTGTCAATAAATTAGTTGCCCTTGCAAATGAGTGCTTTTACCTACATAAAATGCCGGGCTCAAGATAGGCAGGTTGCCAGATAGAGTAGTTATTTTATTGAAAAAATAAAGCAAAAAGCCTATAGGACCCATTGTGCAGATAAATATACTCAAGGTAAGGGGGAAACTAGTTTTATTCACTTTAGTTGGGTCCTTTTGACCTATGTCTGGGGATTTCGCCAGAAATAAAACTGAGCAATAATGACCATTGATTGTTATACACTGTACTACTTGCTCATTGTTTCTTTTAACTTAAGTGAAGATTTTTTGTAACATACAAAAAAAAATACTATACTAAGCACTTGTTGATGTGGATTTTGTCAAGACTGGAAGTGAGCTTAGCACAATTGGCTCACTCCTTACCCAATTTGTGCAAAATATGCTGCACACTTGTCTTAGAAGAACAACTGTCTCCAACAAACTCAATTTTATTGTGCTGAGAATGATCCCAGAGGAGGCAATATGAGGGTGATAGTACAGGACAGTGTAGGTGATTCTTTGATCAAAAGCCTGAATTGTTTATTGAGAAATAATGGTGGTGAAGACTGACTGTTTCAGGAAACGTTTCTAGTGGAGCCTGTATTAGAGTTGGATCTGAAGACTCCTGTTCCTATTTGGATAATTGTTTATTCAAAACCTTGTCATTCAGCAGTTCAAGTGGTGAGCAGGTGGTCAAGGGATTTCTGTTCAAACAACTTGATCAGTTTGAGAGGAAGCTTATCTAGCTAGTAGCTTACAGCTCGATAATACTCTATTTTTAGAAAGTGTTAAGAATAATAGAATTCAAAAAGGATTATGTACATGGAAATTTCCCAGCAGATTAGACCCTAACTTGAAGCTTTACACTGAACTGATTAGCATGTTCAACCACTATGGATGTGAACTGATGAGAGCATTATTTAAGGAGAATCAGTGTAAGATCCACAACTTAATTTTAGAACTTAAATTTTTGAGTAGTAACACTAAAAATGACTTGTTATTGAACTCTCACCATGCACAATACCAGGAACTGTTTAAAAATATTGACCAACAAATAAGCCAGATTATGACTAGAATAGAAAAGAAATTAAAATAAGATGAAGATTATGTTAATAATGCAGACTACCCTACCCCACATTCACTAATGTAACTAATCACTTTAAAAGTAACTCTGTCATTTTGAACCATCTATATGGTGATGCAGGTACTCACAATGCTATTTCTGACCCAAAGGGTCAATCAACACGGCTACCAGGCATATGATAATGGGATACAGATTTGTAATAACCTGGATGAAAATGCAGACAAAAATATTTTTGAACTGGATGACCCTTTGCAATTTTTCCCCATGAGGAGATCTCATAGAATAGCCCAGAGCCCCCACCATGATGAGACCAACCATTATAAATAGAGAAGGGTCCAATACAATCCGGGGAAGAGGAACCAGTCCCAGAGAGAGAGGAAGAAGAGGGAAGAACTAACACAAGTTCTATTGTCAGACATTGAGGTTTCTCAGAATATTTTGCATTCTTATCAAGGTTAAAATATTTTCAATTAAAGTAATATGATTGTGATGATATTACATATTGCCAGCTATGCCAGGAGAAGTAGGGCAGTGGATGTGTAGCATATGCCAGCACAACTAGTTGGAATTTATTAAAAAATTATGCTATTTGAATATCAAACTGATTCGTACAGATACTTGTGTTGAAATTGGATTTGTAAAGTTGCTTGGGTTAAAAATGTACTAACAGTGGGTCCTGACTGTATTGTAACTGACTCAAATATATATATATATATATATATATATATATATATATATATATATATATATATATGGTTTACTATTAAAATGTTGAACGGCACTACGTCGACTGTACTATAGTCGAACACGGAAGTTCGAAAATAGTAATGTCGACGTCAAAAAAACAATCTAGGAATGGTTTTAACATGGGTCGAGGTAGGTGTTCAGTATTATTCAGAACTACAAACATCTCCCCTACCTCGACCCATGTTAAAACACTGTCCTAGATTGTTTTTTTGTCGTCGACATTACTATTTTCGAACTTCCATGTTCGACTATAGTACAGTCGATGTAGTGCCGTTCGACATTTCAGTACTAAACTATATATATATATATATATATATATATATATATATATATATATATATATATATGTTAACAGATGATATTTGAAGAGAAGAAGTTAAGCTCATCTCCAGCTAACTTTGGAAAATAGTAAATTAAATTACTGGGCCTAGACTATAAACATGTTATTGCACAGGTTTGAATGAAGCCAGAGACACAATGTTTGTAAGAAGCATGGTTTGTTAGTCTCTGTAAGAGGATTAGAAGTTTGTAATTGTTTTATGACTTCCAGAAGCTGCACCAGATCTGAGCAATGCTGTGTGTGTATTATTGATATGCAGTTGCTAAATCCTGGCAGTTTCTATTAATTGGGGGTTGCATGGGAACCAGATGTCAGACAACCAGATGTATGTGATGTCATTCTGTACAGAAATAATGTTTTAATATTAGGTGAGACGGAATTCTCAGGGCAGTCTGTTTCTTGGAACCTGACATAGAAGAATCCCTTGCCTACTCCATCTTGCCTTGCTCTATTAAGTAAGTAGGAACAGTAATTCTCTAGATCAGTCAGGAAAATATAGTGAGAATAGTTAAGTATTGTTTTTCTGTAACTGTGTGAATCTTCTCAGCTGTGTTATTTTTAACATTTCCTGTGATTTAAACTCTGGTGTTTGCTGTAAATAGATATTTAGCATTTTCATGTTTTTTATTATTTATTAGTAAATATATTTAACTTTTCATTGTGGTTGGTCCTTTAGAAAATATTTTAGCCTTTGAGAATACTTATATATATTGATGACACTGTGGCCACTCCTGAAAGCCTGGCTGTTTGGTCAACATTACTATTTGTATTAATATTAATTTCACTCAGTATAATTGGGTATCCTTGTAAGAGCCTTAAAGTAGCTGGCTTTGGAGTGTCTGGTGGCAGTAATTACCTTATAGTGTGGGCAGTGTGTGTGTGTGTGTGTGTGTGTGTGTGTGTGTGTGTGTGTGTGTGTGTGTGTGGGTGTGGGTATCAGCTATTTGGAGCAGGGACACAATACACTGGTTTCACAGAGAGTGGTGAAGGACTTGTCTTGGACATTCGGCTGACAACTCAACTTTACAGCTGTGCCAGTGGGGAGCCTTACTGTGGACCTGGGGATAGACAGAGAGAGAAAACCAGACTCTGTGCTGAGTGTGTTCCCTGTGTGCTCTTAATGGAGATTGTGCTTGATGCAGAGAGTTGCATCAGGAAATAGTGGGTGTATCCATTTTTGTTCCAAATGAATGTCCCTCTCCAGTTTCAGTGGTGAGGATTCAGGCTCCTTGATTACTGGTTCAAAGTGGGGATGTCACAGTGATTATTTCTAAAGTGCAGTTTAGCCTCTTCACAAAAGGTTTCACTTTTCCCCCACATTTTAGGAATAATTTGGTAGACATACTTCTTCTTCTTCTTTCAGCTTTTTCCCGGTTAAGGCCATTACAGGGATCACCTTGTGTCCATTACTGAATGGCAGTGAGTTTTACTTACAGTGTCGAAGTTGCCAGCTCCGGGCTTCCACACAAGGACACACACTACACACACACCTAGGGCCAATTTAGAGTGTCCAATCCACCTGCATCATGTCTTTGGGATGTGGGAGGAAACCGAGGACCGGACACCCACCCCACAGGAACAGACAGGGACTGCAGACCTCAAGACAGAGACAGAGGAGGGGGAGAACGAGAAGGCCTTCTTCTAGTGGCAGCACCCACAGCACCTGCACCTGCACCACCACACCACTGCAATTTGGTAGACATACTAAATGAGTTAAAGTTGTTTATCAGGAAGCTTAATTTGGTTTTTATGTTTAATAGGCAAAACAACTCATCCCAGGTGAAGATGAGTAACTTTAACACCCTCATACACATCCTCTTAACACAGTCTTTTGAAAACTTGTATAAAATCTGTAATAGGAACGGCAAGTGATTACCAAGAAATTTAGCTATTGAACAGTGTGACGTACTGAAAACCCTTTCAGCAGATTATTTTATTCATGTTATGAAACCTGGTTGTATTATCAATTCTAGCAAGATGCTAATGTTCTTAAATGATGAAAACAAATATATGTAAGTTTGTAACAATGAAATCAACATTGCACATATAAGAACAGATATTTTATATGACAGCTTGATGCAAGGATCAATAACCATTAATGAATATCATTTTCTGACAGTAAAAGGTCCATGAATACCCTCTATGTTTGGAATTCCTAAGGTCCATAAAATGTTTGTGTCCCTCCCTTAGGCCCATTGTAGCTAGGCAGAGGTCTAAAACGTACCCCCTAGCAGTTTTTATTCATCAGTGTTTGAAACCCTTTCTGGATTTTTGTTGATACATTTCATTTTTACTGTTGATGGTGTGAATTTGTTTTCTAACATACCTTTGAGGAAGGACTGTGCATGTTTAGAAAGACTTAGGTTTCCTTTGATTTTCTCAGTTCAGTTTAAATTTAACTTTATTATGTACTTGATAGATTTCCTTCTGAAAAATTATTTTTTTATTTTTGAAGGTGAGTTTTTCAAACAAATAAAAGGCATAGCAATTGGTGTGGACTGTGCTTCAACATTCTAACATTGTTATGTGGAAATGGGAATGGGACCATGCATTTAGTTCTGACTTTGTGTCAAGTTGGAAAGATTATTTTAGATATCTTGATGATATTTGTATTTTATGGAAGAATTCCGAAGCAAGGGTCAGGAATTTTATTGGTTACATAATTGGCACCATGTTGTTTTTGAATTTTACACATCCTTGCATCAAAGATGAGGTGAATTCCTTAGTCATTACCCTGTTTAAATATATGTGGAGTTTTTGATCTAATATTTATAGGAAGCTGACTTTTTTCAAACTACAAGAGCTGTCATCTGATTAGGCAGAAATACAATTTAGTCAAGGGACAGCTGGTTAGGATATCTAGGATGATTGGGAGGCTGACATAATGGTTAAGGTGTTCACCTTGCAGACACAAGTTGCAGGGTTTGATCAAACATGGGGTAATTGGCTAGGCTTAAAGTGGCTCACATGGGCAGTGAGCTTAGTACTAATCTATGAACCTGTGAACCTATTAATCTAGTATGTGCAAACACAGTTTATTGACTGTATCTGTTACTTTTTAGTATGTGAAAACAGACTTCACTGAATGCATAAATATATATGCCTTTATCTAATGTATGCAAACATGCTGTATTAAGTGTATGAATGTGTGTTATTTTTATGTTGTACTTCCTGTTAAACTTTTTTCTGCCAATGTATATACTTAGATTACCCTATTACTGCTTTGCTGCCAATGTATATACTTAGATTACCCTATTACTGCTTTGCTGCCAATGTATATACTTAGATTACCCTGTTACTGCTTTGCTGCCAATGTATATAGTTAGATTACCCTATTACCACTTTGCTGCCATTGTATATATTTAGATTACCCTATTAATGCTTTGCTGCCAATGTATATACTTAGATTACCCTATTAATACTCTTTTGGGGGAAGAATAATGACTGAAAAGCTTGCTGGTCAACCTCGTGACACAATAATTCTCAACAAAGTCGGAAAGTATAGGGAGCCAAAGGCCCAAAATCAGGGACAGATTTTAAGTATCGATCTTACAAACGTATAAAGCTGCTAAATGGACAGGTTCTACAACAACATGCATTTTTTGAATGATCTGAAGTCTGAAACTCTAATGTCTGTGCTTATTTAGTGACTTCCATCTTCAGAGATTTGCCAGAAAAACACAAATTTTATGAGGAACAGGCCAAAAATATTAAACAGAAATCTGGACATGTTGTCACATTCTGGAAAGTTGAGCGGTATGCTGAAAAGAGTCAGTGGATCAGCCTACCTACATTGTTATAAAAAAATGAAGCCTAGAGTGCAAATTTCTTTTAAAAAATAAAACAGCTTTAATAGAGTTGGTGAGTTTGGTTGAGACACCACAGTAAGTGAAGAGAAAATAATCATGCGTTGCAGGAGTTTATCATCAGAGCTCATCATTTCAATCACCTTGCTGTGTTAATATAATTTTACTTTTTAATCTTTTGAATTCTTCTCATGTGAACTGTGCACCATTATTTTTAACAGCTTCTCCTTTCTAGCAGTTTATCACAAACTTTTCCTTAATATGGTGCTGTCTTTCCAGAAGTCACTACTACACATGACTTCAGACCACTTTGAATGTATAACCATTACAATTAGGAATATTTAATCTATACAGGGACACTCACTAAGCCTCAAACCAGTAATTAAGGCAGTTGATGAGTGGTTATGAAGTAAGAAATATGGATTCTGCAATGTTTTCAGGTGTACAAAAGGAGTAATATCCACCACCAACAGCACTTATAACAAAACAATAACATAAATATTGGATTTCACATATCATGAGTTTGTCTTGATATCACTTGGGCATCTGAGACAGTCAGTCATAAAATACTGCTTCCCAAACTCAAAAGATATGATAATGAAGACAATAATATCTCCTGCTTTAACATTATCTTATTGATAGGCCATTTCAAGTATACATCAATAACCAATTCTCTAACAAGAGTAGCCTTAACACTAGGGTATCCCAAGGATCCATTCATGGTATTCTCTTCTCACTGTTTAGCAAAAATTTCTGTAAGGACCTACCAACATTACATCTCACATCATACATGGATGACATCTTGAAATTAATAAGTCACATATTGACCTAGACACACAACAACAAACTAGCTTTTCTAAACAATGCCACTGGATATCTACCAACAAACTCCTTATCAAGCCCAAAATAAATAATAATAACGTAATGCTATGCTCCTCTACACAAAACATATTTAGCCTAACTAACATTCTATTTTCAAACACTCAAAGCAATGTTATATGTAATGTCACCAAAAGCAAATCACACTTAATCCTTCATTGTATTTCATAACTCATACTGATAATATAACTACTAAGGTACTATCTCATCTGAAACTCTGTTACAAATTATCACAACTTGTAAACCCAGCAGCTAAGTCTGGTATAGAAAAAGACATCCTTCTCACAAAACTTGAAGAATATTGTTTACCCTTAATTGCTCTACATTCTTCTTACAATACACAAGGAATTCAGATTGCTGAAAATAAGATCTTCAGATTTGTTTTCCTAATTGACACTCATACCTACCATTGTAAAGTAGCTTTCCGTTCTTGATAGATCTTCTTTTCTTTTCAGCTGCCTTCTGTCCATCTTTAATTTCCTTATTAAACTGTTCACTGTTAAGAACTAAACTTCCTTTCAGGAAACAAGGTTACTCCCGAAGGAGCAGTCAGGATGATACTATACTGCCTACTTATACTGCCTTGCTTCAAAACTACCATAGAGGAAAATGTTTTTGTACAGGCTTTGTTGAGTTTGCATGATCCATGAACAAGAACTGGTATAATGCACGTCTTTCCCATGCATGTGGATAGTATGGTATATATAATTGGCACTATACTTGTCATTGGGACTTTTGAGACAAACTGGGGACACATTGGGTATCTCACAGGCTTCTACCTTAAGGATATATCAGCAGTTCCTCAACATACTCTTGGTACATGGGGATCAGTATATTTACTTCCCAGTGTGACCACAGGACCAAGCCAATACCACGCCTACCTTCTGAAGAATTGCATGTTTTCCTGGGGTGCTTGGTATAACAGACTGCATCCATGTTGTAAGGTGGAAGCTGTATAAGAATAGGAAGGACTATCATTCCATCAACTGCCTGATAGTGTGTGATACATGAGGGTGCATCACCAACCTTTCAGCCCAGCATCCTTGCAGTATCTATGATTCTGCTATTTGGTGCACAAGCTTTATTGTACTACCTCTTCTTGCATGGCAGATTTCCTCACGGTGACCTGGTTGGTATGTGTAGGCTGTTTAGCCTGCTCAGTGCCCATTTCCATTCCTTAGATGAGTTGTGGCAGGGGAGTCAGTATGAGCTTACTTCTGTATGCAAGATGTTTACTGCCTACTGCATTCTGCACAATATAATCATGCTTCCTTTGGGTGCACAGCTACCTCAAGCAGTCACCAATAGTGGCAGTTCCACTCCCTCTATCATTTGTCCCACAGTGATAATAGTGACAGTAAGTAGATGATGGTAGTAACATGCTAAACCGTAAGCCTGAGCACTGTGCTCATCTGTGTAGATGAATAGACAGTGTCCAGTTCACAACTACAGGTCATAATATTCACTACATGGCAGTGAGAAGTTATACGTGTGGTACTTGCATGCAATATTACTTCTGAGCTATGCTGAGTGGTGCATGCATATCTCTTCACCTGTTAGTGCAACAAAATCTGGACATAGCTAAAAATAATGGAGGACAATGGTCCAGAATTGGGACACATTTTAAATATTGCTTCTATAAACTTAGACAGTTGCTAGAATAACATGTTTAGCTTTGGCATACATTTTCTAAAGGATATGAATTAATGATACTCTAATCTATTTCCTTATTTAGTGACTTCAGTCTTCAGTGATTTGTCAGAAAACCACAAATGTATGAGGAAAAGACCCAAAATATGAGGCAAACATCTGGACAGTCTGTAAAAATCTGGATAGTTGAGAGATATGGGTGCACAGGCAACTTTCTATATACATCAAACATTTTTCCTCATGTCATAAACAGAAATGTGTTTTCAGAAGGTATTATCCATCATCATTTGTACAGTGTTGAGAGGTCAGTGGCACAAGGACTAGTTATACTGGCAGAATTTGACTGAAGTGTAGAAAAATGGGTGTTCTGAAATATATTTAGCCCTACACTGCATTTGTATTTACCTAATGAGAGAAACGAAGTTGTCTTTCAATAATAAAAATATGTCAATGCTGGTATTGTCTGTTTACTGTTTTTCAAGTACAAGGAATAACTGCAGCATTTGCTGACGTCTAAGTGAATAAGTTCGGTGTTACTAATGGTCACTATTTAGCTTAGATTTGGAAAGTGTGTTATACAGTGTTCTCTGACGGTAGTTTGGGTGATGGTCCCAGAGACTGACGTGAGATTTACGCTCAGTTTCTCCAATTACAAGTTGTACTGGCGTAAAAAGGAACCTCTTTATATTGCCTTAACAGTGCAGTGGGACCTAGACCTTAACTGAAAGTTTGTACTATGTGCTGTCACAGTTTGATGAGGCCTGATTGCTTTCTTCTCAAGGCAATCCACATGAAAGCCTGCAGAACTTTCTTGAGATACTCATTTTGCATGGCCTACTTGTCCACCATGCATGCACACATTCTCTTGTCCATGTCCAGGTGTGTTCCTAAAGTGTGTCTGATAAGTCCTTAATAGTGTGTGCATGCATACTGACATGGATGGTGTGTGTGTGTGACGCCATACTGCACATTAGGATCATTATGGCATTATGCTTCGCCTGCACCATTCCTGTGTATTGGAGAATTTACTCATGTATACCATGTAGCACTCTAACCATCTCTGCCTGACTCTCAGTAGCCTGGGCCTATGATTGCCATGCCTAGTCAATATTGATGACACCATGTCATTATTGTTGTATACTCATACGTGATCCACAATAGCAAGGCGTAGGGGTGTGT
Organism: Protopterus annectens; assembly: GCF_019279795.1. Taxonomy (NCBI): domain Eukaryota; kingdom Metazoa; phylum Chordata; order Ceratodontiformes; family Protopteridae; genus Protopterus; species Protopterus annectens. The sequence goes on along the minus strand of NC_056726.1, from coordinate 513,875,554 downwards.
TCCTACATGTAGTCACCAAAATACCTCAGAAAGGCAAAGCTTGAATGATAGCAACTTGAAAGTCATACACAGAGCAACAGTCAGTTTTCATGTAAGACATACATCACTTGCAAGGAGACATGAATGCACTGTTATTCCAGTAGAAAAGCAAACACATATGCCAGTTGCACCATGAGCCATGGACACTGTGCATGTTCATTGATGAGAATATTTAAGAAGTTTGCAAAATGAAGGGCTATTTCTCTTGTCTAAGCACTGTCAACACACAGTACTACCACTTGCATGTTGAGATGTATAGCATATGTCACAATTTACACAGACATTTCCACTTAACCCACATAATCACAGTGCAAGTTCAAATGGCAAAAGTGGTCTGGCAGCATGCTGTTATGACAGAAACAGTATAATTGTTGGTGGCTTTTGAATAAGGTGGAGACCTGTGTAAGCCCATCAGAAAATAGCTGCTCGACATTGTGCCATCATACCTTGAAACTAGTATGAATACACCAGTATCAGGCAATCCCAAATAAAACCAAGACTCTTTCCACCCATTAACAAACTTTACAATAAGAGGAGAAAGCTATTACATGATAGAACAAAATCCATAAAAGGGAAGTCACCCTGATCATTATTAGTAAAAAATGCACTCATAAAATCAACTAAGGCCAATTTTGAGAGAAAAATTGCCATGGATTCAAAAGACAATCCTAAGGCCTTTTTCAGTTATGTTAGGAACCTGGGTGGAAACTCCCAGATATGCTCAGAATTAGTCCAAAATGATACAAAATCACTGAACCCACAGACATTGCCAACATACTGGCAGACAGGTTCAGTGCAAACCCCTAAAGGAGAGATAACTATCCCAGCAGAGTGTAGCCTCCCAGACATCTCAAATAAACATAGCATCAATGGGACGGATGGTGTAAATGAGGAATTAATGTTTAATCTCAGCCTTACCACAGGATAGTCTAGTGTGCAAAGCTATGGAGAGGATCATAATGGAGCTCATAAACAAAGATATAGGGACTTGCAGACATTGGACCCGGCAGATCATGCCTTTTGAACTTGGTGGAGCTTCTTTGAAACAGTCACCAAGGCCATTGATGAGGAAAGGCAGTCCATACAGCCTACCTTGACCCAGGTATTGCAGAAAAACTTACCAGCTTAAATGTAAACCCATATGTCACAAGATGGGTTGCAAACTGGACAGAACCCACAGGGTTAGAGTTGCTGGCTATGTCAGACATTGTTCGGCATCTACTTCTCAGTACAGGCCAACATGGGAGGACTTTGGCTGACAAAGTTTGTAGGCGACTGCAAACTGGGCCATAGTGGAAAGTACATCGGACACGGATATCCTTCAGAAGGGACTCACGGAAACAGATAGCTGGTGTCAGAGCCATGGCCTGAAGTTACATACCCTTTGGGAAAAACAAGGTAACCCCAAGCTACCATATAGGTGGCAATCCACTAAGCACAGAAGAGGTTATCAGGGACCTGGGGACCCTTTGACACTCACGTTGCTAAAGTGGTTAGAAAGACCTTCTACATTGCCCACCTGATCATGAAGGGATTCACATCCAGATCTAGTGAGGTCATTGTTCCTATCAGACCAATGATCAATGCCCCATTTGGGATGTATCTCACCCGACATCTGCAGCAATTGGAGAGACCCCAAAGTTCCTCACCAAAAGGATAAAGGGACTCCAAAATCTGTCATATGCTGCCAGATTGAAGAAACTCCAGCTCTATTCAGTTGCATACCGTCTGCTCAGAGGTGACATGTGCCTGACATACAAGGCCATGTCCAACCCGGAATTAATGGACATGCTCCACCTCAAAAAATCCAAATCCACCAAAACCACTAGTGCACGGATATAAATAGGATGTGCTGGAGGGATAGATTTATCACTCAGAGACTCCCTCTGCTGTGGAATAAAATCCCGATCCATGTGAGGCAGAGCACCTCGCTGGCTCTGTTCAAGAGAAATCTTGACCTGTGGATGGGAGATCGTAGGTTTATCCCGGGAATCATCTCTGTGTCACTGCTGGACATAGGCACAACAAACTAATGGGCACAGTATTTTTTCATATAAGTAAATGCCTTAGGGCAGATAGCCTAGTATAAACCTATGAACCTATGAACCTATTTGCCACATACATTATGCATGGAAAGTATTATGGTATCTTTTACAAATCATTGTCAAAATGCACCTAATACTGAGAACAACTGTTAGTCAATATGTGGTCCTTTTAATGGCACTGGACATATAATGTACACCCATACATGGCACTCATGAAAGAAAAATACATGGCCAAACATATCCAGTACTTTATATAGTATGCAGTATGACACATGCATGTTGTGCCACATGTGTATTGATGACATCTATAATGTTGTTCCAAAATACATGCTTAGGATTTATATCCCAGCACAAAATCAAGGGATACATATTAACAAATGTTGATGAGCTGAATGACCACTGCACATGTGGTACAGTATCACAAATAAATGGTATCACACATATAAACTTAATCATGTGGCACAGTGTCCCAGAAGTGGATCTGTATCATTTAATCAATGTAAATTACATTGAGTACAAAAATTCTATACAATAATCAGCAAAAAGAAAGTGTTCCACCTAACTCATCAGAAAGAACAACAAAAAAAACAAGTAAAACAAAAAGTGGCATTTTTACAATGGGTCAAGTCCACTTCACTCCTCACATCCACATTACTATATATCAACTCTGAGACTGCACGGTGAAGCAGAAGGGTACAAACTTCCTAACCCCATGTCTGCTTAGATGAGAAAAAACTGCATACACCATACCATATGTTAACAGTGTACGTAAAAGTAAGTGAAAGGAACATATATACTGCTTAGGTACAGAAACCTATACCCCTCCCATCAGTAAAAGCATTAAAAGAAATGTACATTGGTATGAAATATGTTCATACTGAATTTCGACAAAAGCTGAGTCAAAGTAATAAATTTAACCACCAGAATTTGTTATGCATGACTGAACAGTTCTTATACCACCTCATAATGCAGATTTAAAACAAACTGTACATCTCAAAGAATGTCCTAGCAGCTGTGTGTGCAAACTTCCATGGTATATAGTGCATCATCCATGAAATGTGCTAAGCAATACATGACCATACGAAGCACTTATGTAGACCATACAAGACAGAAATGTCTGCAAATCTGTTGCTGCAAATACCAATACAGCTACACGATAGGAATGCACAGCATGGCTGTACAAAGTGTGTACCCCCTGTTGCAAGAACATGTATATAATCATGCCTTGTAACTTATATTATGTGTGCCTCATGTGTGTGTAAGATATGCCTGAATATTTTTAATGACCATCTACATTAGATACATATTATCATAGTAATTGCCATGCCACTGAACCATATGCATAACGGTAGATATTACATCCATACACAACAAACAAAAAAGGCACACAATAACTAACAGCTGACTATGGTGCACATTCTGTGTGCATAGTGCATTATATGTTTACTGTTCTGTACTGACTACAGCACAACACACCCTTTACAGGAGAATGATGTGTTTATGGTGTCATACATCTGAAAGTAATCCACAGATGTCAACCTGTAATGGAACTAAATATGTGATATGATGTCACTGTTTTATCCCATGTGTTTGTAGTCCACAAATATCACCATGTAATGGAACTAAATGCGTACACCTGATGTATCCATGCTATCATTCTTATCACTGTACCTCACAAATATTACCCTGTAATGGAACAAAATATGTGTTCCTGACGTGTATGCAGCATCATACATGTCACTGTAGCCCACAAATATCATCCTGTGATTGAACTAAATATGTAGTCCTGTTGTTTATTTATTGATTTGTGATGGTTTTCTAGGGTAAAGCGCTGCTCTCCACTGGCCTTTTTCAGACTCAGCCTGGGAATGGGACTTGCTTAGAGTCACACAGATAGGCAATGGAAGCTGAGGAAATAAAACCTTGTGACAACCATATCAGATCTGTCAATGCATCCCACAAATATAGATGTCAGCGAACCCCACAAATATCATCCTATAATGGAACTAAATATGTGCTCCAGATATGACTGTGCTATCAGACATAGCAATGTACACCCACAAATATCACCTTGCATTGGAACTACAAATGTGCTCCTGATGAGACTGTTGTATCATACATGTCACTGTACACTACAAATATCTCCCTGTTATGGAACTAAATATGTGATCCTGATGTGTCTGTGTTATATCATATGCCCCATGGAGTACAGTACAAATCTACATGTTTACACTTCAGTTCATACCTCTCAATTGTCCAGATTTTTGGAGAATGTCCAGATTTTTTGCCTAACATTTTTGTTCCTCATGCAATTTGTGGTTTTATGGCAAATCACTTAGGATTGAAGTTACTGAATAATGACTCGATAATGACATACATTTGAGTTTCAGACTTCATGTCCTTCAGAAAGTTTATGCTAACAAAAATCCTGTTATTCTAGTAACTTTCTGAGTTTATTAAAGCAATATTTAAAATCTGTCCCTACTTTTAGGCCTTTGTCCCCTATTATTTTATACTTTGTCCAGATTTTTTCTGCTAAGAGGTTGGGAGGTATGTTTTAGTTTACAGTAAAAATGGTCCCATTCCATACCCTGAATACAAGCAAAACAAAGTGAAGAGGAATGATATTCCAGGCAAAAGAAATGGATAAGCATACATCAAAGATAGACTTCACAACTGTCCATGTTTTAGAGAAATGTATCAATTGACAAGCCTAATTTACCCCTGGACATGATGTACCTATTTTTAGGTACGTCCTTATTTTCAGGCTTGATTTACCACTTACACAATTTTCTGATCCCCCCCACCCCCATTACACATGATTTTTGAAGCTGTCTAGCACAGAGGAAAGCACACATGATCAACATACTAGTGGTAACAATAATATATAGAATATAGAAAGGAGACACATATCTTACGTCTTTTTTCAGAAGCAAATATAAATGGCATTATGTAGTACAACTTTGCAATACAGTTCATTAAAGTCTACAGATTTGACACTGTCTCTTTAATAATATGCTGGTTGTTTTCCATCATTTTGTCACTCTCTTTTTAAATGTGCTTCGGAGTGGTATCCCACATTCCTACTGGAAGTGGGAAAAATGATGTGCTATTTGATATTCAGATGTTATGCTAATTAGATGCCCAGAATCTTGATTGATGTACCTACTTTCAAAGGCCTTTCTATTTTCAATGTCTGCAGGTTGAAAAGTACGATCAAACATAAAGAACAATTTGGCCTAAGTGCATGCATATTTTGTGGAATTCACTGTAGAGTAAGTTTCATGTAGATGGAGTACCCTTAGCTAAAGAGTTAGAAGGAAATGAATAGTGCTGGCGTTAGTCAGAGAAGCCTTTTTTGCCTGACAGCTGGTACTGAGGGTTAAGACTGTGAGCTGTAGTTCCTGTGGTACAGAGTTTGATTCCTTCAGCCCTCATTTGCCTACTGTGTGATCTTGAGCAAGTCACTTAACAAGACATTACTCCTTTGTTACCCTAGAAAAGGGATTGTGTGTCCAGCAGGCCTTCCTGGTTAACAAATAGATATTATTATTATTATTATTATCATTAATATTAATATTATTAGTAGTAGGACGCATATGAGTTAATAAAGAATAAGGACAGAGGAATGGACAGTAGGGTTGCACATGTATACAAGGCAAGCAGATGTCACAGAGACTGGGTGGGGACAGAATACAAGTACAGAGTTGCTTATAAGGGGACCCCAACAAAAAAAGCAGGTAGGTACACAAAAGTTAATAAATCAGGACTGCATTCTGGAAGTGGGATGTGATACATGTGAATAGAAGCATGCTGGCTGGAGATAAGGGACAGTAGCATTAAATGTGGCAGTATCTATCCTGCTATGGAAATACATGTGTTGGACAATAAAGGCTACTAGATATATTCAGCGATATTACAGTTCATAGGTTCATAGGTTCAACTAGGCTATCTGCCCTAGGGAATTTATAGGCCTAGCCAGAATGTGTTTGGCTTTCGCCACCCATTTTAAATTAATTTTGCTATGCCCTTTTTCGAGGTTAGTATACTGTGCCTCTGTCTAACAGTGACACAGAAGTGATACCTGGGTTAAACCTACGATCTCCCGTCCACTCATCAAGATTCCTCTTGAAGAGAGTCAATGAGGGACTCTGCCTAACCTGGACTGGGATTTTATTCCAGAGTGAAGGGAGCCTCTGGGTTATGAATCTGTCCCTCCAGCATGTCCTATGTATTTCAGTGCTGAGGTTCAAGTCTTTCGAGCGCATAGCTCGATGGGATTTGGATTTTCTGAGGTGCAGCATGTCCATTAATTCCGGGTTGGACATGGCTTTATACGTCAGGCACAGATCGCCCCTGAACAGGCGGTATGCCACTGAGTAGAGCTGGAGTTTCTTTAACCGGGCAGCATATGGCATCTGTTTGAGCCCTTTGATCCTCTTGGTGAGGTACTTTTGGGGTCTTTCCAGTTGCTGCAGGTGTCTGGTAAGGTACATCCCAAAGGGGCATTGTACTCAATTATGGGCCTGATGAGGGATGAGTAAAGAGGCACGATGACCTCCCCTGATCTAGATGTGAATCTCTTCATGATTAGGTGGGCTATATAAAATGTTTTTCTAACCACTTTGGCCACGTGGTTGTCAAATGAGAGACTGCTATCAACTTGGGTCCCCAGGTCTCTAATTACTTCTTCTGTACTTAATGGATTACCACCTATGTGGTAATTTGTGGGCACTTTGTTTTTGCCAAAGGGGATGACTACACACTTGAGGCCATGGCTCTTGTCTATATATACATGACCCCTTGCTATCATTTCAGTGTCCCTGTCTGGTTGCTGCTTTTACTGATGATTCAAGCATCTCCTCACATAACTTTGAGGTTTAAGCCACAGTATCAGCCACAACAGACTATCTGTATTATGGACAGGGCTGCTGAAACTCATCCAGCTCTAAACACACTTTGTAGACAACCTTCAGTGATTATGTGTAGGCCAGGAGGTCCTCTGTAAAGAAGGAAAACAGAACAGATGTTCACAATCAGTAGCAGACTGAAAGAATATGCAAATCAAGCCACCATAAAATGTTGCAGACATTTCATCGTATGAAGGGACTTATAAGAGATCGCTACATGGCCTTGTCACCACCATAAAACATAGTCATCAAAGTGCGTTGAGACACTTTTCTCAGTAATAACAGCCACTTGTTCAGCAAATGTTGCTGTGCAGTACCTGATGCATCTGTGTCTGAAGCACAGCTCTCCACACCATCAAACCAAGGAAAACTTCAGTCATGATCCACAGAAATACAGCACATATATAGCTACATGTTGTATGCATGTCACATAACAAGGCCATGCATTTGTTCACCATAATTTTTTTGTATGCGTAATGGACGAAACTTCACAGTTTGATTCTCATCTGGCATTCCTTCTGTGTGGAGTGTACATGTCCTCCTTGTGTTTGCATGCGTTTTCTCCATGTGCACTGGTTTCTTCCCACACTGCAGGGACATGGAGTAGGTGGACTTGGGACTCTCAGTTGTACATAGGTGTGAGTGTTTGCATGTGTGACATGAAGAAAGACCTGGCAAACTACTTATTTTTCCCCGTTTGTATTATAAATGCTGCAGACAGCAATGGCTGTACATCTGAGTCACTCTAGGCATACATGTATATGTCTGATGAGCCACCACTCTAGTAATGCCAACATACATGGTCATGGAATAATATACCAACACACACAGCAAGACATAGGTGTACAGAATACATGAGTTGGGGAAATTAAGAAAACATTACTGTGAGGATAAACTACAGTCCAGTTAGCTTGACTTCCAGAGTAGAAAAATTACAGAAAAACTTCTGAAGAGCAGATTCAGTCAGAACTTTCAGCACACCAGCATGGATTCACAACACCAAGGTCACATAGTTGTAAGGTAGAGATGAGTTATCTTGTACAAACTCAGTAAGGCTGGGTATGTGCCTTACATACATTTTATCAAAACATTTAATATGGTACAGTACACTAGATTAATAAATAACCTGAATTGCTAGTGAGTAGGTTACAGCATTATAAACTGGGAGAAAGAGTTGACTGCATAAATGTAATGGCAAATGTTGTCTACACTTTGGAAAAGTCCTCTTAAGAGAATGTAAAAGTAATATTGAATGATGTAACACTTCTGAAATTTCTTCTTGGAAGACAAAAGCTCTCTAAGTAAACAAGCCACATTCAACAGTTTCACCATAGAAGGTTTCCTTATGTTACTTTGCTGTTTTCTATTCTGCCTACAATAAGACTGACGAAATTGCCTTTGGAAAAGGCTTATTACACGTGATTGTCTGAACTTTACAAACAGAGGTGCAGTAAGTAGACATTCTTAGCTTTATTTCACTTCAGATGTGGAGCTGATAAATACAAACTGCTATGTTCCTCCAGGAAGGAGACATTTCATACCTATAACCGATCACAGCCTGAGTCTTTACTGAAGTCTGTTCAACTCCTTTACTTTGGTACAGCATCGTATGTTAGTGCACGGTTATTAAAGTAGTAGGGAGGTGAAAACACTGCAGTAATAACACCACATTCAAAGTTTTTCATACTGTAAGCAGCACCTCCTCTATACTTCATTTAATTTCTTTTCTGACATCTGTTGGAACCAGTAATCTACGTCTTAGTGATGGAGTCCTTAATAATAGCTGTATATGAAAATAAGTTCTATGGTTTACTATTATTACCTAAATGTGTATACTTAAATTTTGCATAGCACTTAAAAAGCCAACAATGTGCTTAGTTTTGACCATGATATGTGCCATTAATTCACCCTTATATTTTGTATAGGATGGCTGTATTATTTGTATAATTAAAGGGCTATTCCATTTCTGTGGGCCAGATATGTGCCAATTTGTTCTGCTTGTGGTTCAGCGTCAGTACATTGTCTGACTCAGAGAGCAGCAACTTTCAAACAGAAACAACTGAACTGCCATAAGAATAAGATACAGTACGTCAACTGGAAATGATTGCTTATTTCCTGTTTATCATTTTCCCCTTTCTTATACTTCATTACCATTCATTTCCATGGGAAGGTCACCATGCCCTTAACTGATGTATTGGCAGGTTGCTTGGAATCAGTACATCTGCTTTCAAAATAAATGTCATTACGTATTAGCATAAAGGAGTTCATATCCAGATAATGCAGTGGTACAAAACGTACAGAACAAAAAGAAACACAGTACACAAGGCTGCTGACCTTGCTTATAGAATTCCTCACAGACCCTTTCACTCCATTGCTTGCTCATCTCCCAGAGACGACAGGGATTGCAGATGTCTGCACACTTCAGTGCTATCTGAAAAAATGCAACAAGAAAAGAAGGCTTTCAGGAAATGCTCAAACTTCTGTATGATGTATTTCTGTAGCAGTTAATATGCAAAGATAGAACATCTCAGTAGTTAACAGAAAATGATTTTCATTAGCTAGATCATCAAACAAGTGTTCTGCTTATTTAAATCTCACAATTGTATCTGTAGGTAAAGCAGAGGAGGGGGTCAGTGTTTAACCATCTCACCATATCATGCAAAGATAGTATAAAACACATGCCAGCATTAATTTTTCAGTCTGGGCAGGGGCAGAATCCCTGCCTACCTGTCTCTTTTGTATATAGCACAGCCTCCTGTCTGCTTTTCCATATGTACACTGACTTTGCTTGGTTTTAGCTTGCTTGAGATGTTATAGCCTTTAATGCATTCCTTGCTGCTTATTTAAGCATTTTGTGATGGCCTAATACTTGGGTAATAGATGTATTCTGACATGACCGGCAGTGGAGAAGGAACATTCCTTACATGTATGCTTTCATAAATCATAAGTGGTCACTTTTTTCATGGTCCAGGTCACTGTGGGACTATATAAGTGACAGGAGTGAAGGGAGGAAACTGCTGCATAGGGGTGCAGGGCAGAAATGTTTAGTCTTTTGTGTCTACATATTTTTATGAATTCCAGATATCACCATTTACTCAAGTATGCATGTGTAGAACTTAAGGTAAGGGATTTGTGCTGATGTATGACCTAATAAATGTTTTGTTTAGCCTCATATATATTTTGATAAAACATAGTAGACTGGACTTCTTCCATTGCTTCTCTCTCTCTCTCTCTCTCTCTATCTACATACACACACATATATATATATATATATATATATATATATATATATATATATATATATATATATATATATATATATATATATATATATATATATATATATATATATATATATATATATATATATATATATATATATGAGGCTATGTCAAATGTTCGAACTCTAAAAAGTGTGAACACTAAGACACAGAGCAAAACAGTTTAAATCAAGGAATTTGAAAGCGCAGCATCTCAAATCAATGAGTCAAAAAAATGTTTTTTGCAGGGGAGAAAGCCTCTCTGCACCCCACACCCTTTGCTACTTAAATATACCAACTTTGATATCACACTACAGTGGGAAGGGGCAAGTAACCCGATTCTCACTGTATGATCTTGCACAATCAAACACCAGCAAAGTTCTAAAAGCTGCAGCTGATATTTCAAGCTCTCAAACACTTGAGTTCAAGTGCTTGAAGGGAACATACATATGCATATATATCTATATATATCTATATCTATCTATATATATATATATATATATATATATATATATATATATATATGGGTCTACTTCATTTAACTGAAAATACACTTCACTGAAAATGAAATCAGTGGGATCACTTCACTGAAAGCCCACTTCACTGAAAACTCATTTGACTAAAACTCATTTAGTTGAAAGTTATATATGGCATTTTCCCCACTGTAGTGCGATCCTGGAGTTAGTATATATATTAAGGGTGTGTGTGGGAGGCTTACTATATACATAATAAAGCAGTGAAAAGCCAAGTATACTTTTTTATGCTTTGATATACTTATGGTATATATACACAGCTATAGATTTTATGTATAATTACTGACATCTGTACATTTTCCTTCTTATGTCTTCTTCCTCTTATATTTTCCTTTTTTTTTGAGATTTTCCATTTGAAATTTCAGTTTACCAATAGATTTGCCCTTATTAATGTTCTCTGCTCCTTGTTCTTGATATTTGTAATCTTCATACTGCACTGCTCTTTACCTGTTGTCCATTTTTCTTACTTTCAAAGCTTGTCTTTTTAGTTTGATTTGTAGTGGTTATAGTTTAATTGACTTACAGCATTGACTATAATGGACAGTACTATTTTTGTTTCATTCATTTTTTTGTAATTTTTGTACTGAATTATCTTGTATCCGTTTTATGTTATTGCAAAAAAAAGTCTTTTGGCTTTTCCCGGTTAGGGGTCACCACAGTGGAACTCCGGTCCGCTCATGACTGGCAGTGGATTTTTACGGTGCCGAGTTGTCAGCCCAACGTCCAGCCTTTAAGGAAAGCACGCTCATTCACGCTCGCACCTACCTGCATGTCTTTAGCGTAACTCGACCATCGGGAGGACATGCAGACTCCATACAGAAGGTGCTCCAGCCGAGAATCGAACGGGAGAACTTCTTGCTGTGAGGCAACAATGCTAACCGCTGCACCACCATGGACGATTTATGTTATTGCAATTACTCTTTAAAAAAAAAAAAACCTCTGCAATCTAGGCCTTGACAATTCCTCTCTATTCTGGTTTTCTAATTACCTGTCTAACAGATTCCATGCAGTAAAATGTCTCATCCTTTCTCCCTGTTGCAGTAGGGGTCGCACAAGCATCCTTACTGGGACCTATCCTGTTCAGCATCTTTTTTAGTGACCGTGATCTGGCCAGTAAGAATGTTACCTTAGTACAGTATCTAGACTTTTCTACCATTGTCTGCTCAGCAAACAGCATTGATTCTCTACAAAAGCTACCCACGATTCCTTCACTTCTATAGAAAACTGGTTTACTACCACCTAGCTATTCCTAAACCCAGACAAAATGAATTCTCTTTACTCCCAAACACTTCACAATAAAAAGTATCCTTTACTATTACCTTTTCCAACAATACCAAAACAGAACTTGTTACACAAACCAAATTACTAGGAGTTTACACAGAGGAAGAACTAAAGTTTGACTTCCACATTCAATATAAAGTGAAAAAAACACAAACCAAAGCTAAGGACTTGCTATAGGCCAAAAGACTATCTATCTAGCATTGCAGAATGTCATATCACAACTACCCTCCTACTACCTGCTCTCCTCTACTCAGCAACAACACAGACAAATGTCCAATTAACTCAACTAAACACATGTGAGCACTGCTGTAACAAGGTTGCAAAATGTGCAGCCAATATCCCCATGCATGACATTACCCTCTGGCCCCCAGACACCTCCAGTGGTTTGAACTACTTCACTAGCTCAAGCACTCCCATCTCTACCATCCAGAATCTAGTAAACAAACCAAATGACTGTCCATCTCTAGCCAACCTTGTGCAACCTTACAACCCACCCAGAATCTTGCATTATTCTTACAAAGACCTCCTGCATATATCAAAGCCTAATAATTATGCAGGCTCTTCCCTCTGCTCCCATCAAGTACCAAAAACCTGGAACCATATTCCCCCTAACAATAAGACAGGACTGCTTGCTAAAGTCATTCAAATTACAGCTAAAGTCTGACTTATTCCACTCCTGGCTCTGGAAATGTGCTACACCTGATAAGCACATAACTCCTCTACAACCTCATCACTGCTCAGCTCCTCTGCAACCTCCTCACTGCTCAGCTCCTCTGCATCCTCTTCATTGCTCAACACTCTCTATATCCTACTGCTACCATTCGCACCTTACTGCACCCTCACTCTCTTCTCCCTTTTGTTATACTTCTTCACCCTCAACTGGCATTGTCTTCTATTTCTCAACTACAGCTGTCTCACCATTACACTGCTTGTAAGGCATAGTGCTTTCTGTTAAATAGCAACAATATGGCTGTTTGTATACCGTACCAAATTTGAAATGCAGTTCCCCATCTTTTGAAACATGTTGCAAAGACTACTGAATATTATTACTTTTTAAATGTTAGAGTTACTCTGTCTATTACTGTTGTTTGCACATTGGAGCCTTTCTCTCCAGGCTTCTGCTGAAAATGGCTCCTGTGCCGAGTTGGACTTTCCTGGTAAACAAAAAATCAATAAATAACAATAAATAAAAATTATGTTTTGTGAATACCACTGTGAAATGGGTCTTAGCAAAATGGTGCCTGGGACAGCCCACTTACTCATTAACAAATAAAATAACTAAAATAAAATAAAGAAACACATTTTGAGTCTCTACTCATTGCAGTGCCATTTATAAACCTGTAGCTGAAACTCACGTGTCCTTATTGCACCTACATGCTTACGCACATCATATTGTGTAAGTATATTCAACTGAGCCTACCTGAAATTCAATAATTCAGATTTGAACTGAAGTGCTAACTAGCTAGATTTCAGTCTGCAGTTTATACTTATCACATTATCAACCTTCAGTAAGGCGTGTTACATTTAAACACAGAACACCGTTCTCTGTAGAATTTGACTGTATAACAGACCTTTGCATAATGACTGCATGTACAGCGGTTCCCTGTATCAGACGTTATTAAAGGAATGCTCTGATGAGCACAACCCCTGATCACAGTGCAGTTGCTGCCCTCATCAGACCTACCACAAGGCTTGTTTTATCTTTTTAAAACTGATCATTAGCTTCAGGACTTACTTTGTAACCTTAAAACTTGAAGCTTGTTGCTGGTTTGCGATATGGCATCTGTATAGGAGAGTATGTTGACGTAAAATGACACATTACAAAGATTATGTGGGCTTGTGGTCCATTCAGGTCAATAGGGCTTCATTAAAATGTGTTGGTATCTTATGATGACATACTGAAAGAAGAATGTATCAGCATGATTAGCATACCTTCCAAGTCATGTTGTTAACTAAATCATTTTATTGGTATGTAGTCATATTGAGTTATGCAATGGTGTATTTCACATGATCTTTGTAATTCTCTTCCATATTTGGTGTAGGGGTATCAGCAAACTGGCTTGGAGCTTCAGGAATTTACTTTAAAATTTTATAAAGGTTATCCTGAAGCTGCCTCTTGGTTTTAAAAGACAAAATAGGTATTGTGAATATGATGAATGCAGTTACCTCAGCATGTGTCTGACTAAGTGGCATGCTCAGAGTTACAGAGTAGGCAAATGGAGGCTGAGGGAATGAAACCCTGGACAACAGGAAGCAGCTTGTTAACAGCGCATAACCTTAATTCTTTGATCCAGTTGCCAAATTTGGTTACGTTTTTACTCGGGGTGAAGCCTGAGTGATGTAAAAAAATGTTAAGCGAGGAAATATAAAATCACATACAAATGAACATCAGTTGTTGTTCCTATACCTTAAGTTTGTCTGTTTTTATTTTATATTTGTTTTAATATTAAATTATTTCCTGTATTGATGTGGTAGCAGTAGTAGAAGACAAAAGCACCTTTTTAAAGTAGTGCTTTTGACAAGTGTTCATTTTTAAAATGTGGTTCATTGTTAATAGGTGTTCAGCATATGTTTTGTCTTTCATATTTAGCAAACTGTTGAAGTTGACAGTAGTAAATATTTTAGATTATATGATAAGTAACCAATGGAACTATCATGGAGTCCTATTCCATTGATGTTTTTTTGGTGAACTCCACACCATTGACTTTCCTTAAAAATATAGGCAATGTTTTGGAAGAATGCAAGTCCTGCTCTACCACCTGCATAGGGAACTGTGCCTCCGTAGCACTATATTTCTATACATGCTAAGTTCAAGATCGCACAACAGAAGAGAAAAGGGAAAACTTGCATGGAAAACTTTCATATCTCCACTCTTCTCTGATTTCATACAAACACACTGCTATCTGTCAACCCTAAATGGACTAAAAATTATTGATATAGTTACAGTCGACCAACAGGTAAACTGACCAAAGAGAGTGGATCTATGTTTTAAAATAAGATTTGATGGTCTTATGTTGTTTGCCTGTGTACCACGACTGTGCAGATTCCTGCTTATTTTATTTAAATCCATTACATTTCCGCTGTAAGGTAGAAGTCATTTCAGGTGCCTGTTTTTCAAGGGGTGGTGGCTAAAATTATATTATGACCAAATTAAGCAAATGTTTAGAATTCATTATTTCTTTGTCTTTGAAATGCAGCTGATTTTTGATAAATACTACAAGACACTATTTTGTTTTGCATTATTCTGTAGCAAAAAAAAAAAAAAATGCAGGAGCATCACAGCAATGATAGAGCCAACAACACTTTTTTTCATCTCCCAGTTATTGATGAGTAAAACACAAATGCTGCCAGGTTTCACAACTGCCATCCGACAGGCTTGGATAATCATATGGCTAGATCCTCCCCATGGGGTCCACTAAATGAGAGGGCTTCTCTTAAGCCCATATTAAAATCCGTAGATAGACTTCCATGATGTAGATATCAATTACTTTCAGACAACAGTTTTTCACTGTGTCTGTGTCTGTCATACCACACTGATGTCAGTATGTTTATTTAGAAGATATGATTGTTTTATAACTATTTGTTGTGTTTCAGATGCCAATGTTTGGGGTTGCATATTTAAAGTATTTTAATACTATATTATTAGTGTGCTTTATTATACCTGTATATTTGATGTTACACTCTAATATTTAGGTTTGCCCTTTTTGCTATTATGCGTCTGTATGAGTGGTTCTTTTAAGTAAAGCAATTCTTAAGTGTGAACTGATTTATCACACACTATATAAAGTTATATTCTCATTATTTAGGTTTTAATATCAGAAACATGGTTTTATTTTTTTCATAGAAAGTTAATTATGTGCAATATTTATAATATATAGAAATACAGTATTCATTTAGGTCTTTTATTAAATAGTTTATAAGGGTTTCTTTTTGAGTATATTAGGCATAATTATTTATATGAAGAAGTGTCACTCTATGCTTTATTTTATGCATATGTGACTTTTATTCGCTATATTTTAATAAGATGTACATGCAATTATCTGCTTGTTGTATATGATATATAGTCTGTCTTATTATTTTAACACAGTTTTTACATCATAATTAGTCATAGACTATATAAGGAGTGGTTAACAGTATGGTGTTTTTTGGTCTGATGAAGCAAATGTGAAAGTGCTCACCTGTGCACACCATTAAAGTGTTTCGTCTTTTAACGCTGACTATGTTCATTTGTTATTGAGTACCGTTATATTACTGCATGGTTGCCTCCACCATAAGTTTCTTATACATATATATATATATATATATATATATATATATATATATATATATATATATATATATATATATATATATACACACACACACACACACACATATATATATATATATATATATATATATATATATACATACATATACACATATATATATATATATATATATATATATATATATATATACATATATATATATATATATATATATATATATATATATATATATATATATATGCACATACATACACACAGGTACGTATATGTGTATACAAAAACAGAACTAAAATCATTGAGAATTTCAACTGCAGCACCAACTCTGTTGTTTATGCTGCGATTTGCTCTACCTGCAGCAGTTTTTACATTGTTAAAACTGACAGAAGACTAGCAGACAGAGCTAAAGAACATCTGTTAGTCATCAAACACCGGAGCCCCTCCAAAGCGCTAGCAACACATAGCACAAAATGCACCCACTTCTCCGGCTTTATTTTCCTTGACAGGGCCACCCCCTTCTTTAGAGATACCGATAACCTCCTCCGAGTCAGGGAACTCAATTTTCAGCTGCTTCTTCAAGCAGACATTTCCCTAGCCCTCACTGATCATATTAACATCAAATGTGCCCTGAAGTGGTTCAAATGAACCACTGCACCACCTGTCTGCCAACACAGCTATCATTATTTCTTCTACTTTAGGGTCCACTTCTTTAAGCTACCTAGCTCTCAACTTAGGTACTAAACATTGGTACACTTTACCTACCCCTTTAGCTCCACCTGTATCTCAAACACATAACTTTACCTCTACCACTGCTCAGCACAGTGTTAGCTCTATCTCACCTTTGGTATTTGTCTTACACTTTTACACTTCCCTAATCAACAAACAGCACCACCTATGTTTGAACCTTGGTAAATACTATGTTAAATAATTTGTTTAACCTTTTTATTGGTTACTGTAACTTTTTTCATTGCTCACTGTATCTATTTATAGCTCCGCAACTATACTGTACTATATTTTCTGAAGAAGTTCCATAAATAAAAGGAATGAAAGGACTCAAAATACACTGGTGCAGAGTGCTCTGCCTTGGATGCCATGCGGATTCTGATTTCTGCAGTTTTTTACTTCTTTTTTCTCCAGCTCGATATATGTGTATATACATATATACCTATATATATCTACACACACAGCGGATATAAAAAGTGAACACACCCCTGTTAAAATGCCAGGTTTTTGTGATATAAAATATGAGACCACAATAAATCATTTCAACACTTTTCTCAACTTTAATGTGACCTATAACCTGTACAATTCAATTGAAAAACAAACAAATCTGTTAGGGAAAAAATATAAAAAATAAAAAATGCACAATAAGCTGGTTCCATAAATGTGCACACCCTTAAACTAATACTTTGTTGAAGCACCTTTTGATTTAATTACAGCATTCAGTCTTCTTGGGTAGGAGTCTATCAGCATGGCACATCTTGACTTGGCAATATTTGCCCACTCTTCCTTGCAAAAGTGCTCCAAATCTGTCAGATTGTGAGAGCATCTCTTATGCACAGGCCTCTTCAGGTCACCCCCACAGATTTTCATTGGATGTAGGTCTGGGCTGTGGCTGGGCCATTCCAAAACTTTAATTTTCTTCTGGTGAAGCCATTCTTTTGTTGATTTGGATGTATGCTTGGGGTCATAGTCATGTTGAAAGGTGAAATTCCTCTTCATCTTCAGCTTTCTAACAGATGCCTGAAGGTTTTGGGCCAAAAGGGACTGATATTCGGAACTGTTCATAGTTCTGTCCACCTTGACTAAAGCCCCAGTTTCAGCTGAGGAAAAGCAATCCCTGAGGAAAAGCAATCCCAAAGCATGATACAGCCACCACCATGCTTCACCATGAGGATGGTGTTTTTTAGGCGATGCAAAGTGTTGTTTTTACGCCAAACATACCTTTTGGAATTGTGGCCAGAAAGTTCAACCTTGGTCTCATCAGAGCATAACACATTTTCCCATATGCTTTTGGGAGACTTGATGTATTTTTTCCAAATATTAGCCGGGCCGTCTTGTTTTTCTGTGTAAGAAAAGGTTTCCGTCTTGCAATCCTACCTCATAGCCCACACATATGGAGAATACGGGAGATTGTTGTCAAATGTAGTATACAACCAGTACTTGCCAGAAATTCCTGCAACTCCTTCAGTGTTGCGTAGGTCTCTTGGCAGCCTCCCTGACCAGTTATCATCTTGCCTTTTCATCAATTTTGGAGGGACATCCAGTTCTTTGCAACATCATTGTTGTCCCATATTTTCTCCACTTTTTGATGACTGTCTTCACTGTGTTCCATTGTCTATCCAATGCTGTGGAATTTTTTTTATACCCTTCTCCTGACTGACACCTTTCAACAATGAGATCCCTTTCATGCTTTGTATATATATACACACACACACACACACACACACACACACACACACACACACACACACACACACACACACACACACACACACACACACACACACACACACACACACACACACACACACACACACACACACACACACACACACACACCAACTCTGAACTTGCACACACTCAGACAAGAGGGAGAACGTTAGGGAAATACAACACTCACCTTCTAGCTCTCCTCTGCTATGACAGGCCAGTGTTAATCTTCTAGGTTCAGTGTTCAGAGAACACTGACCAACTGACAGATGACAAACAATAGTGCTCCCCCCATGACATCACTGAAACAGGACATCTTTGCAAAAAAGGCAGGTTGTAGCAGCATTTAGGTTACACCATATAATGTTTACACTAGAAAAAACTATCTGCAGTGCAGTAGGACACAACTTGCACAGGTAAGGAACCTTTATTTTGACTACAGATACAAGATGTATCTGAATAATTTTAAGGCAGATCTGAGTAGAATGAAAAAAGTGTGCTTCCTAGTTTAAATAATTGATCTTGCCCCTGCATGTAAAGGTGTTTCTCCTGTAGTAACACTATCCCACAATTAATTTTTTTCAGCTATTCAAAAATCCTTGTTCTATTAATCAGGGAATTCTATTCCATGTATCATTCTATCCTTAGAATTCAAATCCCACCTCAATTTTTAGAGACTCTGTCAAAATCTTCTCTCTGCATAAGTTATGTTATTTTCTCCTTGGCCTGCTTTATTTTTTAGTAACCCTAAGTTTTCTCAGCCTACCTATCTCTGTATGTTCAAAATCTAAGAAACTGATCTTTTTGCTTTCCCACTTCATAATAAATTGTCTTAACACGTACAGCTATTTGAAAACTATATATAAAATACTTCCCTCCAAGACAGAGAACAATTGCCTTTAATAAGGCTGGCGTGCCTTATGTCTGGGCTCAAGCAAGCTTGTTTCGCAACTGGAAAAAAAAGATATGTACATCTTTCGTCCATCACAGAATGAACACAACTTTCAGAATACATGAGATACTTGTAGTGTCTAAAGTTTACACACTTCTGTTCCTTTCTAAGGAGTCATAGGTTCATAATTTACTAGGCTAGTGGCACAAGAGCCTTTACAAGCCTAACCAATAATACCCAGTATATGACAATATTATATCCTAATTCCCCAGATATAGGATGGGGTAGTATCAGGGTAGTGGGTCTTTGGGTGTTGGAGCCTTGAATCATTTTACAGACTACCTCTGTCCATAAGGGACATGGGCAGTACCCCAGGAGTGAATTTATGGTTCCCCATCCATTTATCCAAAAATTTTTTTTTAAGAGAGTGAGGTACTGGCTTTTTTATGAAGATGGGAAGTTTATTCCTTGGACAAGGTAGCCTTTGGGATAGAAATCTGACTCTCCATTAAGTTCTGTTAGAGTCACAAATAAGGGTCAGGTCTATGGAATGTGTAACCCTTGTATAATTTTTCTTGTGAATATGTGACATTTTCATCAGAGCTGGATCAGAAAATGCCTTGTAGGTCAGGAATAATTCTCCTCTCAATAAACTATACAAAATGGAATAAAGGGATAAGGCCCTTGTAGTTGGTCTAAATAAGACACATGTCTTATGCTTTGTATTTTTTTCAGTGAGAAACCTCTGGAGCCACTGCAACTGGTGTAAGTGCCTGGTACGGTGCATGCAGAAAGGAGCACTGTACTCGATTATAGGCCTGATGATGGCTGAGTACAATGGCACTATGACTTACTTTGATCTTGATGCCATGCCTTTACTTATAAGTTGAACCACACAGAAAGATTTCCTCTCTACTGTAGCTACCTGGTGGTCAGAAGTCCCTCACCACTGGGTCTATGTTTAGGGGTGTGCTGTCAATATTATAATTTGCAGAGATATCTGATTTACCAAAGGGTATGATTATGCATTTTTAGTATTTAGTCTCAGACCATGGTTTTGGCACCAGTTGTTTGTCATTATTAGGCCTGTTTCTAGGATGTCAACATCATTTGGGGATTCAATGACTGCTCCCAGCTTACAGTTATCTGCAAACTTGGTGAGCTAGAGGTCCCCAACACTGGCCTTCACTTCAGAGAAGTACATACCATACAGGAGGGGTCCCAACACTGAGCCCTGTGGGACACCGCTAGTAGCAGGTTTCTTATCAGAAGTAGATTCACCTGTCCAGACAACATGTGTTCTGTCAATGACCCAGTTGGCTCTCCAGCTGATGATGAAGGGGTTTATGACTAACTCACTAAGCTTATCTATGATCCCCAAGTGGAGGGGGGGTTGTGTTAATAGCATTGGCCAGGTCTAGATAAGTGGTGTGTACAGTTTTACCCTCATCCATGGCTCTAGTGACTTTCTTGAAGAAGGCCGTCAGATTGAGGATCTAAGATCACCCTTTGAGAAAGCCAAATTGGGTCTAGCCCAGTATTTGGAGAGTTTCTATGCCATTATTGATCATGTCCATTATAATTCTCTCCATGGCTTTGCAAATAAGACTGATCAAGCGTATCGGTCTGTAGTTCCCTTGGTCAGCTCATGGGCCCCCCTTGTGCAGAGGCACGACTGTTGCAGTCCTCCATTCCTCTGGGACAAAGCCCATCCAGTGACTGTGGTTAAAGAGGGTTTCTATTGGCCCTGATAGATTCTGTTTTAAGCTATTTAAGAAGCATCCTGAAATTTGTCAGGACTTATGTAGGCTGTGTTTTTGGCTTTAGCGAGAACAGTAAGGACTTGTTCCCTCGTAATGACCGGTAGGGGGATGGTTGAGGGTATCTCTTTGATAAGGTAGTCGTGAGTGATTTTGTTGTGTTGGAGGATGTAACAACTTGGTACTGCCTAGAAAAGGCACTATGGAGATAGATAAAATTTTCCCAGTGTTCAGAAGTGATGACAAGTGTAAATCATATTTGGAAAAGCATTGTGGTTTGTCGATCATGTCTTCCTAGCCTAACAGATATTGGATCCCCTTGTTGTGACACCAGAAACTCAGTCATACCTCCCAACCATGCTGAATTACTCAGTTTTTACTGAGTTTTGGGGTTCAAATGAAGGTGTGCCATGCTTCCCGAGTGGCACCCCTTCATTTCTTTTGTTTTTTAATTTTTGCGCTGTTAGAGCTGATGTCATCACGTGCGCAATGACATCAGCTCTGTCAGGGCTACCAGCCTGTCAGAATTGAGCTCAAGGAGCTCACGCATTTCCGGCTGACCTGGCTACTCAAAAACGGTTGCTGTTACAGCACTAGTATGGAGTACTATGTGGGGAAATCAGACTAACAGTAGCAAATGGTTGCTGTTACAGAACGGCAACAAACAGTTTCAGAGAAGGGTGTGTGTGGATCGGACCTGTGGTGGACTGAAGACTCCAGGCAAGTTAAGAAACTAACATTCAGAGAAGTAAGTGTGTGTGTGTGTGTGTGTGTGTGTGTGTGTGTGTGTGTGTGTGTGTGTGTGTGTGTGTGTGTGTGTGTGTGTGTGTGTGTGTGTGTGTGTCCATGTGTGTCTGTGTGTGTGTGAAAATGCTCCCCATTTAATACATCTGGTGGCTAGAGGCACTCAGGCTCAAACCCTGGGTACAGGGTAAAAAGAGCCTAAAGTCTCTAGCCACCACCACTTGTGAGCTTTGCCCAGGTTTTTTGTGCTAAGAGTTGAGAGCTATGGTGAGAACTGAATTTGTATTCCCCCATTATTGGCTTTGTTTGTCCAGGTTTTTTGTGCTAAGAGGTTGAGAGCTATGGTGAGAAGTGAGAACTGAATTTGTATTCCCCAATTATTGGCTTTGTTTGTCCAGGTTTTTTGTGCTAAGAGATTGAGAGTTATTGTGAGATGAGAAGTGAGAAATGAATTCACTAAATGATAGCCATTAAGTTTCAGTCTTCCTATTTGTCAGGAAGCTGCTGATTTGGCATAGTGGTATGTTGCTCTGACTGTAGTGCATAGGGTCCTGGGTTCAAAACTTGCCAGTGAAATGTATGGTGGCAACACAACATTGTATTCTAGCAACTTAACAAAATTATACAAGCAATGTTTAAAATGTGTCCCTGGTTTTTGATCTTTTGTCCCCCCACCCCCAAAAAATTAAATTGAAAATAAGTGCGAGAAGCTGTGCAAGATGACTATGGCTTACACTACTGTCATTCTATTTATAGTGTGGGTGTGGAAGTAGACTTTCATGATGGAAATGTTCTTAACTGTGCAGTTTTGTCATTATTGGTTCATGCATTTTGTTTTATTGCCTACAGTACAGCCGATTGGAAAAATGTTCAAACAATAAATTTAAAATGCACTCTGTCTAACAAGTGTGCTGTATTATACAAGGAATATAACTTAATAAAGTCAGGAAGGTGTTTCAAAGAAAAGAGCACATGTGTGTTTCTTGTTTTGTGTGAAAGGGGCCAATGATTTGAAAACAGCCGAAAGGTAATCTTTATCCACCACTGGCCAGATGCATTTTCTTTGGATGTAGTGTGGGTTTCAATGCTGTTTCAATGAATGCGAGTTTCAAGGGCAGAGATGTTTTAATGCCAAGTCTATTTTCATTGTGAGACAGTATTGCTTTGTTTACCAGATGTTTATTAGTGTTTGTGCATTGTGCTGTAAAATGTAAAAATAAAATACAAATAATCATTGTAGAAGTAAAACAGTATGCACACATTAGTGTTTATGGTACATGGGGTGAAATAACCAGGTAATGGGGCATTGGAATGGCTGCAGGGGGACTCTGGTGCCATATTTTTGTTGTCTGTTCTTCAGTTTGCATTTGAAAGTTAGTACCCCACAATTCCACAGGAGTGGGTGGGGTTACGTAAATGTGTATGCAAATTAGATGTTAATCAGCGTACAGATTTGTACCTATTTTCATGGGCCTTGTCCAGATTTATGATGTTTCCAGGTTGAGAGGTATGAACTCAGCCAATTGTTAAAGTCAATCATTTTTGCTGGTACTGTGGCATTATCACTGTTGAAGGTAGGATACTATTCAAGGCTAGATTCATTCCTGCCTGGGACACATATTCAGAGAGCTCCAGCATGTCTCTCTTCATGTAGTCCAATGAGGTACATCTTAGGTTATTTATGCTTACATGGACTATGACCATGTCATACTGGTACTTGTGGTTTAAAGACCTAAGTGCATGAGTGATCTGGTGGACCCTGGCACCAGACAGACAGCTCACTGTGATCTTCTCCTTGTTTTGCCTTGTAAGCGGGACATCAGTATTTTTTACAATGGAATCTCCAATAACAGGAATGTTTGGCTGCATGGTGTGTTGCCTTATGGGTTTGGAAGAGGGGCTACTATGATTTTTCAGAGTTATCTGTTGTGTGAGGTACTGTCTTTTTTGAGTGTGCGCAGGGCCACTGAGAGATACTTTTAGGAGGAGATTACATGTGAGTAGCTCTGCATATGTGGGTCTATGTGTTTGTTCCTTAGACTTGGTAGTGAGTGTTTTGGATGTAATTCTAACAACCTGGTTTGCATTTTTCATGTGTGTGTGAAAGCTTTGCTTCCAATGACATTGTGTATCTACATCTGTCACACATCGGAAACATAAACTAACCAAACTAACCAAATTAAATGGTTGTTAGTGAACATGAGGAAGTTACTACACTGCCTCAGGCTGTCCATATCTACCAGGCGAGAAACAGAGATGACAGGGAATCACCTATCCATTATACCAGATCCTTAGTAGATGGAAAGGAATAGGAGAGAGTAACTTAAAGGTCTAAGTGAGAGTGTTTAGTAGCATACTGTTAGATGACCTACAAAAAGGCAGAATTCCTGCAGTATCAGGAATCCTTGGAAATAAGTTCACAAACCCTGATAAACATTCACAAATACTGAAAAAAGTATGCAAATGTAGGAGAACTTCTATGGACTTCTACGGACACCAGAAAACTTTAAAAAACTTAATAAATATTTTGGCAAACTCAAGAGAACTTTGGCAAACTCAGAACAGCTTTTGCAGTATCAGAGGAGGTTAGGAAATATTAGGGTACTGTTAAAACAGCCTAAGAGCGGTACAGTAGCAAACAGATGGCGTGTCTTTAACAAGTGCAGGCTTAAAAAAAAAAAAAACGTGATAAATTCAACCAAATAAATGCAGCACAGAAATATTATGTAGCGCACCCGCAGGTGTAGCTGAAGAGATATGGTTTCTTCCTACCTGACTCTGGTGACACCCCTATTAGGCCCAACACACCAAGGTGGCAAGAGGGACAGATTTTATTCTAGGTGACACATCTAGTTTAAAAAGGCAATAGCACAACCATAAACAAATTATTTCAACAGTTCACCAGTTAGCAATAAGGCAAGGTGTGAATATGCATGCAATGAAAGCATACATACACCCTCTTCCCAAGAACTCCACAGAAGAAGGTCTTGACATTCAAACATGCACAAAGAAAGCAATATCAATGAGCAGGGTTGGGAGGGTGGCCTAATGGGTTGGGAGGGTGGCCTAATGGTTGGTTAGGTGTTGCCTTACACAACACAAGTGCAGAGTTCAAGTCTCACAAGGGATAATAGGCTAGGCTTAAAATGGCTTAAGGGCAGTTAACTTACTATAACCCCTAACCTATGAGCAGTAAAGCTTTATAATGCAGCAATATGAACACGGGAAAACTGCAATGTCATTAAGCAATAAAAGAGTCATAATACAACAATACAGATATGAGAAAATGCAATGTCATTGAGGAGCAAAATTCTTGAAGGCAGCAGTACTAACACGAGCAAAATGCAATGTCATTGAACATTGAGGATTTATAATACAACAATACAAATATGAGAAAATGCAATGCCATTGAGCACTAAAGATTCATTAGGGCAGCAGTACTAACATGGCAAAATACATTATCATTGAACAATAAAGATTTATAGTGCCACAATACAAATATGAGAGAATGCAATGTCCTTCAGCAGTTCTAACACCCTCTACCCCCTTTTTGATCAATTCTAAACAGACCAACTATGAAACACTCTATTATACCTTGTTCACTGGCCAGTGACTACTTACAGTCTTGCTGCCGGCATGATGGGGCCCAAGTTGGAGTTCATATGGATCCCAGTTATTTGTAATCCCCAAAGCATTAAAGGGGGAACCACAATCATATAAAAATATAAAATGAAGGCCAGAGCCTCTCACCACTCCATCGAGAATATCCTAGTGACCAGGCGCCGTGGTTCCTCTGATGAGAAAAGTAGAAAACCACCTACCAGAACTCTGGTAATCATCTATGGCTTCCCAGTACTAGGCCCAAGGGAACTCTTTTTCTTGTTGAGTTATAGCAGGTGTGGAACTACTGGTTTCAGACTTCTCTCCTGATTTCACAGCATACCATATCCAGGATTTCAGCAAGAGACAGACACAATCTGCTACTTAACTTCCCTGTCCCAAAATACTACAAAAGAAAATCCAGTCATGCTGCAAGGCCCTTTTTCCCTTCAGCTACATGTTTCAGTCTTCCCTCCTTCAGCTGGTGTTCCAGAATCCTCTTTCATTTTTGAAATTGTCTTTTATATTCCTGAAAAGGAGCTCCACCTTGTGGTGCAATGGAAAACCAGAGTCTATTACTTCTACATGAAATACAGTGGGAGCTACACTCTCACCCCACTTGAAATACTTGGGTCTCCCGAAGTCAAAGATAGATTAGCAGAAAATATTTACAAACACTAATGCACCATCAACTGAACAATATTTTTGCATTCAAAAGGTACATTCCACCAATGGTAATCAGCCTTATGCTTAACTTGGGATGGGGTGTCACCACTGGAGTAGGAGACATAGGGATTATGAGTGCAGACCCTCCAATGAGCTGTGGTCACAGGTTCCTGTGTACTATGTCCCAGACTGTTATAGGTAAGTCTCTGTGGGGGCTGAATCAGTCTGTCTCTGCAGTTTTGGTTCGGAAGAGACAGCTAAGGAATTTTGCTCAGAAGGTTTGTCACTCACATCACATTCAATGTCTAGTTCTTCAGTAGGCATATTGTCGACTTCTAAGATCTCTGCTTGTATAACTTCACTTTCATTTCCCATAACGGTATGACTATCCTCAGCACTATTTTCTGAAGTTTGCATAGCAAGGCCTCCATCAGTATCAGGTTCTGCAAGAGTCACAGAAACATTACTTAGTCTATTGTTATGTCTGGGCTACTCAAAATGACAAGGAACGAATTCCGGTGCATTCACATTGAGATTACAGGCCATGGGGTCTTGAACATCCTCATAAAAAAGCCCACTGAAACCCCAGTCATCATCACTGTCCTCCACTAGGGTCCTCCCTAAGACAATGATGTCATCCAGGTGGATTAAGACTTCCAGGAGATGCATGTCTCCAACTGTTCTTTCCATGATTCTCTGGAAAGTTGCCGGTGCATTTGATAAACCTTGAAGTAAACGATCAAACTCAAAAAATCCCAAAGGGCTGATGAAAGCAGTCTTCTCTTCATCTTCTGGGTGCATAGGCATTTGATAGCATCCACTCCTTAAGTGTAGCCCACTGAACCACTTACTGCCCACCAGGCAATTTAGAGCATCTTCAATCCGGGGAGTTGTGTACTGGTCTGGAATGGTTCTCTGATTCAGAGTATGATAGTCAACACACATGTGAATTGACCCATTCTTTTTCCTGACAATGACAATGGGAGAGGCATATGGACCTCTTGACTCTAGAATTATCCCTGCATCTTTTAGTTCTTCCAAATGTTTTCTTAAGTGCTCCAGGTCTCTTGGGGCTACTCTTCTGGAATGTTCCCTAAAGGGCCGGTCCTCTTTTACTCTTATTCAGTGTTCTGCACTTTTTGCACAGCCCACATCTAGTTCACTAGTAGAAAAACTATTTTTCTTTTTCATTAGTAGCTCTTTAACTCTGGTTAGCCACTCAGGCAGCAAGAGACCATCTCCTATCTCAATATCTTCCAGATTCAACTCGTTGGCTCTGCTCTCATTCCTTGTCAACACAGAAGGAGGTAAGGGAGTGGCAGCATAAACATTTCCCAAACGCACTTGTGAACGCAGGACAATGGGAGTACTTTCTTTGTTTTTCAACCCCACAGGCAAAGTGTCATAAGGATGCTTTAACTTGTTCGCAGGCCAAACTTCTGGGACTAGTTCCAGTCCCGGTGGCAAGTCACTTTCTGGATCCATTTCCATCATGAGATGAGAGGAAACTGTTTGTCCACACATCCTCCCTTTGGCTCTCAAGCAGGTGACCTGACAAGGATGAATTATATGCTCTTTCCCAGACAGGGTCCACACATGACCAATTTCATCTTTCTTACTATCCTTCTCCCTTTGAAGGGCACAGAAAACTGGTCTCAGGAGAGGATGTAGTGTTGGGAGTTCCTGGGTCAACTTAGGCATTAACATTCTACTGACGAGGTCAGTATTTGTCCCCACTAAAATAGATGCTGAATCCTATCCTTTTGGCCTGGGGCACACAACAGTGAGTGTTTCAAAAACTTCTGTTGACCCAACAACTGAAGTGGAAAATTCTAACTTGAGTGAGACATAACCATCATAAGGGAACTTCGGGTCACTTAGCCCCCAGATCACCAAAGCTTCTAACTTTTCAAGTGGCAAATGCTTTAAGTATTTTTTGTAGAAGTCTCTGTACAGAATGGTAATTTGTGCAGCAGTATCCAGCAGTTTCTGTTTCCAGTGTTGTTCAGCTGTACAGCAGTCAGTATGTGGTTGAGGTACCGCCGGTTGACCTCGCCATTTTAACAGATAAGACTCTTGCTTAGTAATGCTTTGAGGTCTGAGATGCTGGGATTTTGACTGAGATGGCTTTCCAATTCAGTTGTTCACCTCAGATGAGCTAGAAGTGTGCATAGTAGGCAGTCTCTCTTCCCTATTACAAGGGTTAGTGTGGAAAGGAGATCCAGGATGCTGCCTCTTGATGTTAGATTTTATGGAGCTCTTTGTATCTGGGCACTCAGCTGGCTCCTTCACTGAGGCCCTTTGAAGTTTCCCTGCATTGCACTAGCCAATAATAGTTTGTTCACTCTTTTCAAGTTCTCTGCATTAGGACACTGCCACTTTATATGCCCTGCATCTCCACAGGGAAAACAAAATCCGGTAGGAACTCTGAGCATTGGCTGATTTGATTCTTCCCTGAGTCCTTTCGTGGAGGTTCTAGCTGATGTATTCCTCCCTTCAGCTAAAGTTACCATTTATTTTTGTAGACAAACATAGTAACTCAAAGCTATGCATAATCTAAGTCTATACAAATTTAACAGTAGTAACAATTACCAGTGTGGCTGCACCTTACTTGCTTAAGAAAATATATATGCACCATCACAAGAATTAACTTTTGTTAAAAATTAAATTTCTTATACTCAAATGCTGTTATCTAGACCCCCACAAAAACATCTGTGCTAGAATTACATCAACTCTTTTGAGTTCTTGAAACTGAAATTGTATCAAACTAAAGGTATGAAAACAATTTCATATCTTAATACAGATTATATAGGTAGCCAGTATCTACTTACAGGCAATACTGTTATGTGCCTAAGAATTTTTTATAAATAGTATTAAGTAAACCTGTTATAAAACTTAAATTATAAATGAAAAGTTTAGAAACCCACAGCAAACTATCCAGTAAAAAGTTAAAGCCTTTCTAGGGTCCATATCATCCATTTGTGCAGCATATATAATTAAATCTAACTTTAAAATCATGCCAAGCACATTCACAGACCAATTTAAGTCACAGTGGGATGAAAACCATCTCATATTTAGTTACAAAAGGTTCCCTAAAAGTCCAAAGAGTTTTCATGATTTGAATTGCTTCATACTCACAAGGTGAGGGGACACCTTGTTTTAATTCAGGATGAGTGAGAAGGAAGGTGAGTGCAACTTCCACAAGGAATCCGTTGTGGACGATTTCCTGAATTACAAGACAAGGCTTAAGGAGCTCATAAGGTCGGCACAGGGATGTCTTACACAGGCACAACAGTTAGGGCCAGCCTTAGCAATTGTGAGGCCCAATCTGGAAGATTTTGGTGGGGCCCATCCTGTACCACCACACTTCTCCCTCCACTTGCTGGCTTTTTGAACTCAAAAGACTATTTCAGATTAGGTATCCAAAATGTGTGCTATTACTGGGTATTAAATATATAGCAATATGCTTATATATTAGCTTATGTTTTGATATAAGACAGACGTAAACTGCCTGACTTTTGGATTACACCCCAGTCCAACACGTCCTGTTGTTCTTCTCTCAGGGTCTGCTTAACTCACATATGCACATTGTAAGGGATCTATCTGTTGGACAACTGAGACCTTTTGTCTATATGGTGTGTCATCAGACTGGTACAGCTTTGCTTACCAGTAAACATGGTCCAACATTCTGTAGTACTGCCTGGATCTCCTGAACCTGGGTAGGAGATAGATGTACACTTCCCCATGTCCCCCTCACACTTTTTTTCTAATTTATTGTATTTTATTTTATTCTTTATGTTTTTTCTGTTTCTCACCTTCTTGCCTGTCTCCCCCTTCATGTGCCTCATGCCTTATTCTCCATCACATCCCATGCCCAACAATAGTATATGCTACAAATACTTTTTATATGTTATTTTATCCATAGAAATGTTAGATTATATGATGTTATGACAATGTGTAGGACGTTTTCTTACCTAATTTTGCTGAATTAATTATTTTATCACAGCTACTTATGAGTGTGCTCATTTATGCTAAATATTATCCTGACATATACTTTTTTGCATGCTTGCTCTTATGGTTCTTTGGTTGTTTTCCAGTCTGTTACTGGTTTAACACTTTCAGTTAAGTGAATCATTTTTCCTTTCTCCTCTGCCTCCCACCATTCAGCACACACATCACATATTTTATTTCATTTCACTATGACTATCTTTTTTCCTATCTGTGAATGCACCATGAACGTATCTGCCACACTGCTGAAATGGTAACATTCTGGCACAAGTCTTAGTAATCAGATGTTATTCTACATCACGGTATCTGAATTTTTTTAATGCTTATTAGTGTTTGTCTTCATTCTGGTTGATACTAACTATTCCACAATTATTTGTAGCAACTTATTCACTAACAACCATTTATTAACTCCATATCAGAAGGAGAAACAAAAGAAAACAGTACGTCTCTATCAGTCTTCACAATAAGTATGGTTGTATCTTCTGATACAGTAACTACAGTGGCACTCAAAACCAAATGGTTAATACAAAAAGGTTTTGGGGTGAAAACCCTGTTGAGCCTTCAGTAACAACAACTGGCTACTATGGGTGAGTGGGCAGATAACACTGTGAGCCTTACAAAAAGCATGAAGTTCAGTACCTAATAATACTGGACTTGTAAGCACTGTGAGAGCAAGGCTACAGTAGGAGAATGCCTTACACTCTGTTGTACTGTCTCTTAGACAAACCTCTGGGTCATGTAAGGCATAATGACCCTTTCATAGCCTAGTACAGGACCCCCCTGAGGGAGTAGGGCACTATTGGTCTAAATTGGTCCAAATGGCGTAAGACCAACCTTGACAACAGCAAAAAAGGCATGGTACAACCAGACAGCTATACCCTGACAATTAGCAGATGGACAAAATGTAATAGTGCTTATTCCTATTTAACAGAATAAACCACAGGCAGTATAGGAAGTCACTGTTGAAAGAAAGATAAGAGATGCTAATTAAGGTAAAAGATGTTAATTACAATGTAGAGTTGCCATGCAGGAAGCAAAACAAAGGCTCATCCATTTAACAAGATGCCCTACCATGCTAGAGAGACACTTATTGTTACTCTGCAATGGGTTACAGGAGGAATTTAAGAGATATCTAAATTCAGATCTTCTGAGTGAGGCTCAGTCTAACATCTCAGTGGATGAATTAGTGCTTTTAAAGCAGCTATACAGGTTCAACAAATCTGAGCAGTACTAAAGGAGTTTGGAAACATGTTCATTGCTAATCTATGGTGTAACCAGTTACTGGAGCACCATACAGACACAGAAACCCAATAGAGAATCAGAAATGCTCCTTACAGGGTGTCAGAGTCAGTTAAGCAAGTCATGTTGGGTCTGAGAATAATTCAGGAATCCAACAGACCTTGAGCCTCAGTGGTACTGCTGGTACTAAAACGATGGCAGCACCAGGTTTTTTGCAGGCCTTAGGAAACAAAGAAGTCACATAGAGTTAGATGCTTATCCCATGCTAAAGACAGATGAAACCTTAGGGTAGATGGAAGAGGGCAACTATTTGAAAACTACTGATGTGACAAAGGTTACTGGCAAGTACTCTTAACATATCTAATAAAAAAGAAACCAACTTCCTTTGGGATGAAAAATGCCCGGCAGCTTTCAAGAACCTGGAAGGCTATATTCTGGTAAGAGCTGAAGATTATGATCTTGCTTATACAGACTTAGATTGACTCTGTTGTGGAATTCCATCAAGGACTCAACAGAATCTACCATCTATTAAACTCTCCTTGGAGTACTTGACTTCAAGTGTGACCTTCTTGATACTCTGTTATTTTTACTGTACACAATGACACAATGAGTCATTACAGATAGGTATCTACAGGAAACCAACTGACAGAAAGATATATCTGAGCAGAAGCAGTAATCATCCCAGCCACACAAAGGAGTTAATTATTTACAGTCAAGAACTTCAGTATCATCAGATTTGATCTACTGAGGCAAAAAGAGTCCGAATGGAGAGATGATAACTCAGCAAGCAAAGCAGAGTAGTACTGCTGGAATTTAATTCATCCTCAAGTCTTGGTGATTACCTTCACAAAGTGGACCCTGTTTTTCACAAAATCTTACCAAGATGACACTGATATATAGACTGCATTTTATATAGCATATATCATGGTCAGAAGCAGGTTAAAAAATAAAAAAGATAGCGAGGTGCACAAGACCCAGGGTAAAAATGTTCCCAATCCTGGTAGGTGCACTGGTGCCAGGACTGGAAAAAAATCACAGTGTAGAATCCTTAAGACATGGAAACATTCCTACAATGGGCCTAGGCCAGGTCCAGGGGGAGGATGCCCCCCCCCTGTTGTAGAAGGATGTAGTAGTCCACAAAAATCACAAAAACTGATAAGGCCAAAAAGAGCCATAAAGATAATAGAGTGGACTATTGAGGATAAGAAATTATGTATTGTTACTGTTATGCAAGAAGCCTAGAATTTCCAAACAGAAGATATACAAAAAGATTAAGAGAGAAATTACAGGAAAGAAAAATACTTGCTCATGAAAAACTGACAGAAGCTTCAAATAAATATTTGTGTTCATTAATACAACAGATTTATGAAAAGCATTATATAGACCAAGAAACCTTGGGCAGTTTGGAAAAAGAAGCGACTGAGGAAGTGTGAAAATATAACAAATAAAATCTAGAGATTTATGAAAGGTATAAAAAAGAAATATGGACATGGGAAAGAAAGAGAGATCTGATATGGTACAATATTTATGCAAAGCAGAAAGCCAAATTACTCAAAACAAAAAAGCAGTCCCAAAGATATTTGAAGAGAAATACAGACAAAGGCATCCAGGTATAAAAATTTTACAGTACAAAAAATAAGATCACAAACAGGGGATGCAGAACAGAAGATTAGTAAAGCAGAAGATAAAAAAATAGAGACTGAAGGTATGGAATACCTTTGAAGTGAAGGATTTAGTGTAGAAAGTCTAACATAGGTTATATCACAGCATGATGAAACTACAAGTCTCCCCAAGTGAGGAGAAACAGGAGGAGCAGGAGACATCTGAAGATGAAATATGGACATAGGAAAGAAAATAGATTTAATATGGTGCAATATCTATGCAAAGGAAAAAGCAAAACTAATCAATACATAAAGAACAGCACTGAAGATATTTGAAGAGAAATACAGGTAAAGGCATCCAGATATGGAAAATTTTACAATACAAAAATATATGAAAACAAAGAGGAAACATAGAAAAGATGATTAGTAATGAAGACGTTAAAGAAACAGAAACTGAGGTTATGAATAACCTGTGAAGTGAAGGATTCAGTGTAGAACATTTAACTCTGATAACACCACAGCAGGATAGAGTAATGGATCCCCAAATTAAGGAGAAATCAGAGTAGGGGGAAGCATCTGATCTGTTGACATATGAAGATACTTCAGAGCCTTCCACAGGAAACCAGTACAAGAGTTCAGTTGGAGTTGCACAGCAAGGGAAGGAACAGGAAACTGGCAACTCTGAAACAGTCAGTGTTGTGGAGTGATAGGCCAGTGAGTTCCCATTTGAAAGAGTAACACATGACACAGGATGAAACTGAAGAGTATGTGGCACAGGAAGATGCTCTGGAACTTTCTGTAGAATGCCCACGGGAAATGGAGAACAAAGAATGTGCCTTCAGTTTAGAAGAAAATGATCTAAGAGGAGAGTTGCTTGATTTAATAGACATGGACAGACATATTAACATCAATGAAAGAAATAGTCTTCAGAAAGTCAATAAAACCCCAAAAGTTAGAAGTTTGATAAAACAAATGAACACAGTAGTTAGGACTGTTCATAGAAATTCATGTGATATAACAGAAGTAAATAGGATATATTACTGTGCAGCTAAATTAATAATACCACTGTGGCGATATCCGTGTACTATTGCAAATAATAAATTAAAAATATCAACACAGGCAGAAAAAATTAGAAGATATGCAGGTAAATATAAAGGAAAAGTACAAAATAAGCAATTCATTGATGACTCAAAAAAGTTTTATAGAGAACTGAAAAACAAGGCAAAAGGAATTGAAACACCACCAAAAAAGAAGAAATAGATACATTTTGGAGAAAATCTTTGAAGATCCTGTGGAACATAATAAAGATGCTGAATGGATAGAAGAAGTAAAAGAAAGAATAAGAAGTTCAAATGTACAGGATATGAAATGGGATGAAGTAATGGCCAGACAGATTGAAAAAAATTAAGAAAAGAAAAATTAGCGTAATCGGCAGAGAAACTTTAATTAAAATTAAAACCAAAATGGTAAGCGCTTTCATAGATAAACTCTGGTATAGCTGAAAATCTCAGGTTTTCCCTATGTGCTCTGTCCTCTAATTCTGTTATTTTTTGAAACATCTCTTCCTGAGCAGTCTTATATTCAGCCAGCCTTTTCTTCATTTCAGCCTCAGATTTTTGCAACTTTATCATCAGGAGTGATTTGTGACAGACGAGTGCCAGTAAGAGTGAAAGGGAAGGTCTATAAGAGGGTAGTGAGACCAGCTATGTTATAGGGGTTGGAGACAGTGGCATTGACAAAAAGGCAGGAGTCAGAGCTTGACGTGGCAGAGTAGATGTTAAGATTTGCACTGGGTGTGACAAGGATGGTCAGGATTAGGAATAAGTATATTAGAGGGTCAGCCCAGGTTGGAAGGTTTGGAGACAAAGCCAGAGAGGCAAGATTACGTTGGTTTGGACATGTGCTGTGGAGGGATGCAGAGTATATTGGGAAAAAGATGCTAAGGATGAAGCTGCCAGGTAACAGGAAAAGAGGAAGGCCTAAGATAAGGTTTATGGATGTGGTGAGAGAGGACATGCATGTGGTTGGTGTGACAGAGCAAGATGCAGAGGACAGGAAGAAATGGAAACAGTTGATCTGCTGTGGCAACCCCTAACGGGAGCAGCCGAAAGAAGAAGAAGAAGATCATCTCATCTGAATATCTGTTTAAAGCTTCTTCCATTTTTTTCCAGCATTTGTTGTTTCCGTTGATATACTCCATAAGTGTTTTGTTTATTTTAACCAGGTCTGTATGCAGTTGTTTTATATCTTCCTGTAGGTTATTGGAAGTCATGTCTGAAGGTGGCATTGCTTTTTGATGAACAGTTGCAGAACTTTCCCCAGTCATTGTTTCTTCCTCACTTTTTGTAGCTGATTTTTTTAACCAGGACTTCTGTATTTCTTTATCCCTGGCATCAAGTCAGTGCACTTACTAGACATTTACTGAAATTTTCCCATCATATGATATAGACCCCAATGTGCAGCCATATTGGAAGTCAACCAGCTCTGGCCTTTGAGAAGATATCAATCTTTTAATGTTCAGTAAAGATGTGAATAGATACCTAAGTGGCTGCTTCCAGATTGGGTCCTGAGTCCAGACCCCTGAAAAAGGCTCCAGAAAAGGCAGCAGCTCTACTAGCGTGAGCTTTAACCTAATCTTGGATATATTTCCCATGGAAAAAGTAACAAAAAAAAATCATCATCATCATCCACCCCTCTTTTTCCCGTTTTATACATGAGGTCAGGGTGTTGAGTCAACTGTTTCCATCTCAGTCGATTCTATGCCACTGTGCTACCTGCTTTGACATTCACGCCTGATTGTTGCAGGTCTTCTGTCATCCAAGAGGAAATGGCAAGTGGAATCTGCATGGTGGTGGTCTGTTTTAAATCTAGAATATTCATCTTTTTTTCCCCTCAAAAGAAACAAGCAGTTGGTCAGATTTTCTGATGTACTTTGGTTTGCCCAAACAAAATCTTAGCTGCATGCGAACATCTAGTAAATGAAGACTTCTTTTCTCCCCTAGTTTGAGGATTAGGAAAATGTAAGAATGTGAACGGACTGATTTACAGACATTTCAGTGACTCCTTAGCCATAAAAATGAATAGTTCTAAGGCTATCCCTGTCCTTATGAACAACCAAAAAGGGATGACCAAATAAAAACCAATAATTCTGATACCCTTTTAGGAGTTGGCAGTGTGCCAACAGGACTGTTTTCCTGGTATAGAACTTTAAAGATGCAGAAGAGGCTGCTTCAAAAGGTAGGAGGATTAGCTTTTGCTAGGACATAGTTCAGATCCCAAGGTGGAATAATTGATTTTCTTGGAGGCCTGATATGAAGGATGCCAATTTAGAACTGTCTGACCTCATAACTCAAAGAAAGAGGGAGATCCATAGGCAGGCAGAAATGGCTGACAGATGCCCTTTGATAAAAATGTATGCTAGCCCATCCTGCATTTAGCAGCTTACACAAATATTTGAGGATGATGGGGATACCCAGTTGATAAGAATTCTGTCCTGTGTTGTGGCACCAGTTAGAACATATTTTCCATATGGAAATATGAACGTTCCTTGTAGCAGGATTCCTTGCTTCATTTATTACCTTTTAT